>NC_137212.1:30063620-30088620 GCF_949987685.1 Ammodytes marinus
TATATATATTTGCTTTTGTGATTGGGTTTATGTTTCTTTACACTATGCATTGTGCCGGTGAGGTAGAAAAACGCAATATAAAATGTTCTCAGCTGTCTGAATCCTAAGCTTTTGTCAGCTGTTGTCCACAGCTAACGTGTATAGCTTGTCATCTGGGCTGAGTGCCTTCTGGTGTTATTCCTAAATTGAACGAACAACAAGGCTTGTTGTATAGACACTGTTGAGACAAGAGTGGATAGTGGAAGGAAACAGAATACAACAGTCAATCAAACAGAGGCTTATCTCAACTAGCTGGCCCTGATGTCGCCCTGTTCGTCTGTCACATTGCGTTTAATTAAAGTTTTCTTTTTATCATGGTATGTCAAGGGGAGAGAGCTCTGATGTCCAATCGTCCCCACTGACTGCCACTGACACACTAGTTGTCAACCTTTTTCTATTTTATATATTTATTTCTAAAGGCTGGTTGCTCTCTGCATATTAACCACTGCTGTGACACCCACTCTTAACTGAATGAATGCCAGTAAATAATACCTTTAACCTTGCATGGACGTGCCAGCATGTACCTCCAGTGTCACATTTAAATGTCTCTTTTCTATTCTCACACTTTTCCATTTACTCCCACAAAAGACTAAAAGGACAAAAGCATTTACATGCACATCAATATTCATGAAGGGCATTTCACTAGCCACTTCTAGCTAATTGTAGGAGTTAACAGGGTGGGAATAAATGCTTGTTCATGTGTGCACAATTTCAAACTTGATTGCAAATCATAATGGGGACGTTGCACACAGAGGGCAGACTTGTCAAAGTATTGTTTGCCATATTCAGCCTTCTTTTTTATTTACAACAGCCTATTAGTGTTTAATCCAAGCCAAAATATGTACCTGATTTCACGTTTTCTGGATTATTAACCTTATGGCATTGCTATTCAAAACAGTTCTACACCACAAAAAAGAACAAAAAAAGAACTTAAATACTTATTTCAACAATGTAAAATGAAGACATTACAGAAAACAAAGGCTGTTTGAATGTCAAATGTACTCTTTGGCGATGCCAATGTGCAACAAACAAACAAAAAAGATTGACTCAAAGGCAAAGCAACTTTTGATAAAGCACAAACAAATATGAATATCCAAAAGAAGTAAACCAGGGCATGTCCATATTGGAGCAGCCACAGGGCTCGTCTGATGGAAGAATTCAGCGCTGGATTATTGCCTATTGTTACGGAGAGACGTTTGCACCTTTCTGCTAAAATAAAGTGAAATGGTTGACAGTCATTTTGTCACGCCGTGACCATTCTCTCCTTCTCATCCTGTGTGTGTGTGTGTGTGTGTGTGAGAGAGTGAGTGAGTGAGTGAGTGAGTGAGTGAGTGAGTGAGTGAGTGAGTGAGAGAGAGAGAGAGAGAGAGTTCCTTCAGAGAATCAACTCCTGCTATGACTCACTGCCAGATTCTTGTTTTCACCCATGTGGGACACTTCAGGCTCACATGATGTCCAGATAAATCTTTGACTGTTTCATTGATATTCTGTTTTTCAACCCAGTCTCCAAAGTCTCAAAGGTTAAGCGTGCAAAGGGCAAGCACATAGAGAAGTTCGCGGAGCAGAAATTAAAGACTCCTTAAATACCATAAAAGGTACCAATTGTAACAAATGAGCATCAACTGGGATGAGAACTGGTGATTGTGAAGACCATAGCATATGATTAACATACATTATAGGTTATACATTATCATACTCATCAAACCATTTAGAGATGCCTGCGTCTGCAATTATTAAATGTATTCAGCTTTGTATTGGCGGGTAGCCAGTTCACATTAGCCTAAACGTAACAGAGGAAAATATCATGGTAACACTGACCCGAATTATTGTTTGTTAAGTTAGTATTCAAAGCTTAATTCAGTATTTGTAATATTGTACACCCTGCTTCCTGAAATACCCCCCAGCACAGTGCTTTTTTTGTCTATAGCTGTAACAATGTTGTCTAAGACCAAAGTGACAGCAGATACAGTACTATACTATAAACTATTCTCAAATTTTTGACAGGCATGGGAGTTTTGAATATTGGCCTGTAATTATTGAGATCACTTTTGTTTCTTATTGTGTATATGACAATAAACACTTTGAATCTTGAATTGTCAGGATTGTACCAAAATGGCAGGCCAGAACCCAATAGCATGACAACAAACCGTTCAGGTATAGCAACAAAGTTTAATAAAGAATCAAACCAGGTAGTAGCGAGGCAACAAGTCCAAGAGGGGCAGGCAAAGGGAATCCAAAATCCAAAAGGATGGGTCAGAACACGAATAGGCAGGCAGGTAAACAGGCAGGAATTCGGAATAGGCTGGAGAGCAATGTAACACAAAGACAATCTGGCAGGGAACTGAGGGAATGAACCGGTATATATACTGTGGGGCTAATAGCTGATGGGGAGCAGGTGAGTGTGGTTAGGCCAGGTGGAAGTAATCAGCGGGGAGTGCAGAGCAGGGGGGAGTGGCCGGGTCTGAAATGACAAGAGAGTTAATATGGGAACAGACAAGTGACAAAAAACTAAATTGTGGCTGAAGTAGTGACAGAACCCCCCCCTCTAGGGACGGCTCCTGACGTCCCACCAGGCTGATCAGGATGGTCCCTATGGAATGTGGTGATGAGGTCGGGGTCCAGGATGTGGCGAGCCGGGACCCACGAGCGCTCCTCAGGGCCATAACCCTCCCAATCAACCAAGTATTGGAAACCCCTTCCCCGTCGTCGCGACCTGATGAGACGATGAACCGAGTAGGCAGGCCCTCCATCAATGAGCTGGGGGGGCGGCGGGGGTCTGGAGGAGGGCTGGAGCTGGGACTCTTTAACGGGTTTGATCTTGGATACATGGAAGGTGGGATGGATCCTCATGGAGCGAGGAAGACGGAGACGGACTGCAGCAGGATTGATGACTTTATTGATGGAGAACGGACCCACAAACCTGGGAGCCAACTTCCTAGACTCCACCCGGAGCGGAAGGTCCCGTGTAGACAACCAAACCTTCTGACCCGGAGTGTAACCGGGTGCAGGGGTCCGACGGCGATTGGCATATCTCTGGTATCGGTCGGACGAGCGCAGGAGAGCAGCACGGGCCCGCACCCAGGTGCGCCGACATCGCTGGACGAACGCCTGGACAGACGGGACACTGGCCTCTCGCTCCTGCTCAGGGAACAATGGAGGTTGATATCCTCGAGAGCACTGGAAGGGGGAAAGACCTGTTGCTGAACTTGGAAGTGTGTTGTGAGCATACTCCACCCATAGGAGCTGCTTGGACCAGGAGGACGGGTTCTGGGATGTGATGCAGCGCAAGGCAGTCTCCATCTCCTGGTTCATCCGCTCAGTCTGGCCGTTGGATTGAGGATGGAAACCCGAGGATAAGCTGACCGTGGCCCCCAACAGCTGACAAAACTCTGTCCAGAAACGAGAAGTGAACTGCGGCCCCCGGTCGGAGACAATGTCACAGGGAAGGCCGTGCAGACGGAAAACATGATGCAACATAATTTCAGCTGTTTCCTTGGCAGATGGTAACTTGGGCAACGGAACAAACTGAGCAGATTTAGAAAATCTGTCCACAATAGTAAGAATAGTGGTGTTACCCTCGGAGGGAGGCAGTCCGGTGACAAAGTCGATCGAGATGTGGGACCACGGACGATGAGGAACAGGCAGTGGCTGAAGAAGGCCCGCAGGGGCATGGCGAGCGATCTTGTGCTGGGAGCAAACACAGCAAGCAGCGATGAACTCCTTGGCGTCCTTTTCCATGGTAGCCCACCAGAACCGTTGCTTCAGCAGGGCTAGAGTGCGCCTAACCCCTGGATGACAGGCAAGGCGAGAAGAATGTCCCCACTGGAGGACCTGAGAGCGGAGATTCACAGGCACATACAGACGATTATCAGGGCAAGCACTGGGGGCCGGGTGGTCGGCCTGGGCCCGTTTTACCTTGTCCACAATGTCCCAGGTAACTGCGCCGATGACCATCTTAGTGGGGAGGATGCTCTCAGGATGTGTGGGAACATGTTCGGATTGGAACTGACGGGACAGGGCATCTGGTTTGACGTTCCTAGAACCTGGGCGATAAGACAGGGTAAAATCAAAACGATTAAAGAACAACGCCCACCTGGCCTGACGGGAGTTCAACCGTTTGGCTGACCGGATGTACTCCAGGTTTTTGTGGTCCGTCCACACCACAAACGGATTCTTCGCCCCCTCCAACCAGTGCCTCCACTCCTCGAGAGCCATCTTAACCGCCAATAGCTCCCGGTTTCCAACGTCATAATTTCTCTCCGCTGGGGACAATTTGCGGGAGAAAAAGGCACATGGATGTAACTTTTGGTCTTTACCTGACCGCTGAGACAGGACTGCCCCCACCCCGGAGTCTGACGCATCCACCTCAACGACAAACTGGCGTTCTGGATCTGGTAGGATGAGGATGGGAGCAGAAGAGAACCGTGACCTTAACTCACTGAACACCCTTCCTGCAGCAGGGGACCATTGGAAGGCTACCTTTTGGGAGGTGAGGGCTGTCAGGGGAGCTGCTACAGAACTATAGTTGCGGATAAACCTACGATAGAAATTGGCAAACCCCAGAAATTGTTGAAGCTTCTTACGAGTGGTGGGGACCGGCCAATCCACCACCGCTTTAATCTTGGTGGGATCCATGTGAATACTTCCGACTGAAATTATGTATCCCAGGAACGACACCTCAGTGGCATGGAACTCGGACTTCTCGACCTTCACGAACAGCTGGTTCTCTAGGAGTCTCTGGAGAACCCTGCGGACATGCTGCACATGGTCCTGTTCGGTCTTGGAGAAGATGAGGATGTCATCAAGATAAACAAACACAAATACATTGAGAAAATCCCGGAGCACATCATTCACTAAGGCTTGGAATACTGCAGGAGCATTTGTGAGTCCGAAAGGCATTACCAGGTACTCGTAGTGGCCCCTAGGGGTATTGAACGCCGTCTTCCACTCATCCCCCTCCCGAATGCGAACTAGGTGATAGGCATTCCTGAGATCAAGCTTGGTAAACACAGTGGCCCCTTGCAAAAGTTCAAATGCAGAAGAGATGAGTGGGAGGGGGTACCTGTTCTTAATGGTGACATCATTCAGACCGCGGTAATCGATGCAGGGCCGGAGGGATTTGTCCTTCTTACCCACGAAGAAAAACCCTGCTCCAGCAGGTGATGAAGAGGGACGGATGAGGCCTGCTGCCAGTGAGTTGTTTATGTATTCGTCCATGGTCCTGGTCTCCGGGGCTGACAGAGAGTAGAGCCTCCCCCTGGGTGGGGATGAGCCAGGGAGGAGGTCAATGGCACAATCATACGGGCGGTGTGGGGGAAGAGAGGTGGCCCGTACCTTGTTAAACACCTCCTTTAAGTCGTAGTACTCCGACGGGACACCTGAGAGATCTGGGAATTCATTAGAAGAAGGGGTGCTGCAGGCAGGTAACAAGGCAGATTTCAGACAGACCGCAAGACATTGATCACTCCATTGTAGAATGGAACCGGTTCTCCAGTCAATGTGTGGATTATGTTTAATTAACCAAGGATACCCCAAGACCACTGGCTGCTGAGGTGCATTAATCAGGTGAAAGGTTAGTGATTCAGTGTGGTTACCTGATATGCCCAGATGAACAGGAACTGTGCGATGGGTTACAGTGCAGAGGAGGCGCCCATCGAGAGCAGTAGCCTCAATAGGCTCGGCCAAGGGTTCCAGGTTAATACCCAGCTGCATGGCAAGGCCCCGATCCAGAAGGTTGGTGTCAGCTCCCGAGTCAATGAGGACAGCGACAGTATGGGACAGACCATTAAAGTTGAGCTGGGCATGAAGTAGTGCTCGAGAGGGACCTTCAAAGTTCTTGATGCGGCTCACCAGCGCCCTCTGGATTCCTGGTGAGCCCTGTCTTTTACTGGACAGGATGACACGTAATGGCCTCCCTCTCCACAGTACATGCAACAGTTCTCCCTTTGGCGCCGTTGTCGTTCAGCAGCTGACAGCCTGGTCCTGCCCAGCTGCATGGGTTCAACTGGGTCACTAGAGGCAGCAGCGGTAGGAAAACCCGTTGAAGTGGAAGGTGAAACTGGAAGACGTGGAAGGCTACGGGAAGTGCTGGTCAGTACCTTCTCTCGTCTCCTCTCCTGGATACGTCCATCGATGCGGATAGCGGTGGCGATGAGAACGTCCAAATCCCCTGGAGGATCCCGGGCCGCCAGCTCGTCCTTGATGGCATCAGAAAGTCCGTTGTAAAAGGCGTCAGCCAGGGAGGAAGAGTTCCAGTCACTCTCTGCAGCGATAGTCCGGAACTCGATGGAATAATCAGTCACTCTCCGGCTCCCCTGAGCCAGGTTAAACAGACCCCGAGCAGCCTCTCGACCAGGGGTAGCATGATCAAACACCTTCCGAAGACCCTCAGAGAAGGCAGCCACAGAAGAACAGAGAGCCGACTGCTTCTCCCACTCGGCGGCACCCCAGTTCCGGGCCCGCCCAGTAAGCTGGGTGATCATGAAAGCCACTCTCGACCTCTCCGTGGGATATGTGAGAGGTTGTAGTTCAAAAGTCAATGAGCACAGAGTCAGAAAGGAGCGACAGGTATCTGGAGCTCCAGAAAAGCGCTCTAGAGCACTTAAGCGGGGCTCTGGCCGGGAGACAGCAGGGACAGGAGGGCTGGTGGGTGGTTGAACCGCTGGGGTCTGGCTGTCCAGCGTGAGCTGCTGGAGCTGGCCGCTCAGAACCTCAAAATGCTGATTGTGGCGTTCCGAAGCTTCCTGGAAAGCCACTTCCATAGCGGTGAACTGTCTCGAATGCTGGTGTAGGGCGGCACCTTGTGCTGCCACTTCTTCCTTAAGAGCCTTTGTGTCGGCTGGGTTCATCTTTTGGCCAGATTGTACTGTCAGGATTGTACCAAAATGGCAGGCCAGAACCCAATAGCACGACAACAAACCGTTCAGGTATAGCAACAAAGTTTAATAAAGAATCAAACCAGGTAGTAGCGAGGCAACAAGTCCAAGAGGGGCAGGCAAAGGGAATCCAAAATCCAAAAGGATGGGTCAGAACACGAATAGGCAGGCAGGTAAACAGGCAGGAATTCGGAATAGGCTGGAGAGCAATGTAACACAAAGACAATCTGGCAGGGAACTGAGGGAATGAACCGGTATATATACTGTGGGGCTAATAGCTGATGGGGAGCAGGTGAGTGTGGTTAGGCCAGGTGGAAGTAATCAGCAGGGAGTGCAGAGCAGGGGGGAGTGGCCGGGTCTGAAATGACAAGAGAGTTAATATGGGAACAGACAAGTGACAAAAAACTAAATTGTGGCTGAAGTAGTGACATGAATCTTGGTTATGAGCAGCTGTAAACCAGCAGGTAATTTAGTTGGTGAACTCTACAAGGATCCAACCTATACAAAATAATTCCCTTTCTTACGGCTGCTATCTTCTAACTGCTCTGCTTATGCAATGCTGTGACCTATTATACCCTTGTTTTCATCAAACTATGGTTTTAAAAAATAAACAGCTGGTTATAAAAGAATTGAGTTGACCCAAGGTTATCGTATTCACTCAACACTTTCATAGACCTATGCCATCTTTTTATGCATTGCCGGCAATAAAGAAAAATACCTAAACCTAAGTCACAGTTTAATATTGGAGATAGACTATCATTCCATCAGCAAGACTGGCGATTTAAAGTCAGGCCATGTACCTGTTCTCTGCTTTCTCCTCTCTTAAAAGCAGACACAGTGCATTGGGGTCGGGTGGGTGGGAGGGGTCAGAGAAAGTCAGAAAGAAAGAAGAGTCCTTAGAAGTATAATGAAGGAAATAATGATACAAATAAGAGGTGTAAAAAAATGGGAGGACAGAGAGAATAAACAAGTGAAGGAGATGGTGAGAGAGAGAGAGAGAGAGCAAAGAGAATGGGTAATTTAAGCCTGTGGTGCCACATCAGGAATTCATCCCTGCGTTCCAATACCCATACTATATACTATTTAGTATGGTAGAAAAAAGATTTAGGATGTCTCGATTCTCGTGGAAAGATTTAGGATGGTTAGAAATACCTGGATGTCTACTACATCCGGCCGAGATTTTTAGTGTTGAAAACAGCATCCTATTTGGGCGATTCTGACCCATAATCCAGTGTGCACCTGAAGTGATGTCACATCGACGGAGCCTCCATATGAAAACAAACAGGGATGTGACGGATATAAAAGCAAGAGGCAAGATCAAGGCGCAATGTTATGATGAAATAAATAAGTAAAAGTATGTCCCAGTAAAAGTATGTCCCAATAGTATGCCTACTGCATACTTACTAGATTATTTTTATCGTCAGATGTAGTATGTTGAATAGAAAAAAGTAAGAGTATGCGATTCGGAACGCAGGGCATATTTAATTTCTTTGTCTGCTATGATAAGGAGAGAGTGAAATAATTTTGAGATCTCAGCTTACCACTCAATACCACCAGATCTACAAAATCACATGTGCCATAGGAGTGGCTTAGACATAAACGCTTCAAACTAGATCATCTTCATGAATGGGTATTTGGAAGCTTTTCTTGCCTAAAATTGTAATCCGTCATATTCTAGTTACGTTAATCCTAGCGACAGCTTTTTTGGTCAGATGTAATTGCCGGCTTGCCCCTTGTACCGCATCTCCCAGAGATTCTTTGGAAACTGAACAGTGTCAAGTATATGACGTCATCGCTCGCGGTTGCTTTGTTTTTCTAGCCCTGCGTTCCATATCACATACTCTTTCCTTTTACTACTCTACATGCTAAAGTATAGACGAGTTTAAGGGCCACAGGAGAGAAAAAAACAGATAAGGAAGATTTCTTTTCATTATGTTGAGAAATGTCAAGAATAAAGACGAATACTCCAAAATGCTATTGGAGTTAGTGGCCATTTATGTATTTTCAGCATGCTACAATTGACGTGCATGTATTGGTACATCCTAAATATTTTTTTGGCATACTAAATAGTAGGGAAGTATGGGAATTGGAACACAGGGTAGCTCTTTTCTTTTTCTCTGGATCTATCCGCCATTGTGACTCAGAAGTAATAAAATGTAGCTGCGTTGCTCAGACTCATAAGAGTGAGTCTTTGGCGTGAAAGGCAGTCACAAGCTCTCCCTGGGCAGACCCAATGCTGCGTTCAGTTGTACTCAGAAATCCGGAAAACTTCCGACATGATGGTGCACTCAACATCAGTAAACAGAATGACATTTTCATCAATTTGGATCATTCATGACCTAGTACTATGTCTTATCTAAAACGAAAAAAAAAACACAACTTCCGGATGCACACCTTTGTTTTTTTGTACGTCAAAAAGTATTCTAGGACCAACCAAGACCTCTCCTGACCTTAACACTCAGTTTACACGTTATATCAAACAGAAATAACCACAGTTATTGTGTAATACATTATGCAAGAGAGAGAGAGAGAGAAAGCAAAGGATAGTCAACCGATCTTCCTCATTGTATTAAGAGTCTTAATACAATGAGGAAGATCTAGTTCCATTTTCTGTTATATAGGAAGGTCTTAAATTAAGACCTTCCTATATAACAGAAAATAGAACTAGAGGGCTGCTACCAGAAGGTGTTACTATTAAACAGTCAATCTACATCTAAACCACTGAATTTAATGTTTATCAAGATAACTTAATTCTAAAGTAAGTACTGAGCAATGCACAACAATATGGTGGACATATTGCCCTCAAGGTAATGTACTATGTACTGTAAAATACATTGTGCATTAAGAATAACCCCAACATTTCCACTCTGCACTTTTCTCCCTAGCAGTTGATACATTGATTGCTGAGTGGGTTAAAAGTCAACTTTGCAGAAGATTGCCCAGAGAGGAAAAAGTGCACTTAGGGAATAAGCATGGATTAATCCTCGCTGAGAGCAGTTATTTATACTTCAGGTTCATGGGTTATGCACAAATGAAGTCTGTAATCTGTTTTTAATTTATTTGGCTTCTAAAATTTATTTAAGTAGAAATGAATCTCAGGAAAGCTCTGGCTACTGGCCTTTTGCAAACCAGACAAGCTCCAGACTACTGTTTGGATGAATGCATCACACCACAGCACCTGACTAATGTCACAGCCAGCAGTAATGACAGTGCTCATTCTTCACCTAACACAGATTTTCATATGCGTTCCTCTACTTATGTTGTTGTTGCTGTGATATGAAAGCGTGATGGAAGAGCCAGGCTGACAGTCTAATAAATACCCTCTGAGCTAGAGCTCCGTCTCCTCGTCATTATGCATATTCATGGAGCCCTGCCTCACTCACACACAATGCCTTTCCTGACAGTGCAAGAACTGTGTAATTCAAACATATTGCAGACAGCGTACTATTTCAAACATTATGCCAAGTGTGCTGTCGAAACCATCTCAGATGGGCTGCGCGCATGGCCATAAAAGGCAGACACTCATTCTGGTTGATTTAGCTTCTTTTTTTCCACTGGTTTTATGTTGGGAAAACATATAAATTAAGACTCCCCTTGCATATTCCCTAATGTTGATGATGTTCATATTTACAATTCACTGTGTGATTCTAAGGCTGCATTGTCATCCTTTCTTTATATTTGATAGCCTGTCACTGTGTCATAATTCAATTAAAATATCAGCTGTAATTTTCCCGTTCAGCGCACACTCTAAGAGCGAGTAGAAGAGAGGACGATTTGTCACAGTGAATTCAAATTGTGTTCAAAATGCATACTGGAAATATGGGTAGGAAAGGGATAGCATTATAGCCTTTATGTGAGCTTTGAGAATTGTCTCAGGTTGAAGACACTTGGGGAATCCGATCAGACAACTAGGTAAATGCAAAAATGTTTCTGTTATGGATAAGTGAGGGAGGATTAACCAATGACACTGAACCAGGGGTGTGACGAAATATCGTGGCATGAAATCTTGCAATATGAAAACACCTTGATATTGTTCATAGAAGTAAAAAATGGCATTACGATATCAAGTCACGGAGGCTACTTCCATATTGTTTAATACAGTCTATGTACTTTTCACAACACTCTAACGCTCTGCGCTCCACTCAGCGTTGAGATTGCTGTGGCATGTCTTTGTTCCCACCGCCCGATGGTCCCGAAGCCCTAGTTCTGCGAATGATTTCGAGCCGGGCCGATGGGGGGCACCGCGGATGCGGGGCTGACGGCCTGTACTTTTAAAATCTCTGCGGGATTTTCTAGGTTAGTTTAATTACTTTTCATATTGAGTACAAGAACTGTAAATGCTTTATATTCCTGTTTTGTGGGAATTAATTATGTCCTTGTTGCAACAATAACCCGCTGTGATTCAATCGCTCCTAGAAAGTAACCTATATAGAGTATATGTAGTACACATAGTTATCATTAGTTTGAGGTTTTACACTTTTAGTTAGGTCATCTTGTTGCAGGCCTTTATCCTGTTAATAGCATATATCTTATTCAGATTCAGATTCAGATTCAGAAAACTTTATTGTCTGTCGTAACAGAAAATCGTCTGTGACGTGGCTCGACATACAAACACGATGATGTAATGATAGGCATTCATACAACAACATTGATTTCTGAGAGCACACACAGTGTGTATAGATCTTTAAACAAGTATAAATATTAAAAAACTAGTATACATATTAAAAACTCTACCACAAACAAGTAAACTGAAAAATAACTGGATGATAATATTGTCCTAAAGACAAGGAGTGCATGCCTTTAAGTTGGCTGTTCTTCTCTAAACTAAAAACCTTACCTAAGCCAATGATGTCACAATATTTAAGCAATCCTTTTGTGACTAAATTGTTGAATCGCCAAAATGCAGCTCTTCGGGAGAAAATGCCTGCATTCAAACAGACAGAACACTGTGAAATGTAAAGGTGGGGTTGATGCACCGTCGATCGAAGCGGGCATATGGGGCAATATATAGGCAATTACGCTCTTGGTAGCAAGATTTGAATTGAAGAAGTGTCGAGTTGAGTGAGATATTGTCCGGTGGCGATGAAGAGAAAGCCAAGCTGGATGGAAGCATGCTGTATACAATCTGCTCTCCCTTTCTTCTTTCCTTTAAAGCAGGATTTACAGCAGCACTAATGTCCCTAGTGTATTTACGACCAGTCAGAATGATGTCTGAGCATAAGGTTTATAAAAGCATATTCAGTAAAGAAGACGGGACAGGGGTGGCTGCTATGAGCATCTAAAGCTTCACATGAAGCGACATTGAATGAATTAATTGGATAGAAAAAGCAAAGCAGAAGCAGGGGTTCCAGAATATGCGTGTGCTGACGTTTATTTTGGTCATGGCTTTTACAGAGGCTGCCTGCACCTTTGTTAAGAGCAATGTGATTATTTAAACGTATGTCGGCATGTGCTTAGTTCAGTACTGTTGAACAGATTTTTGAAGACTTTTTTTAAATTGCAGACACTATAATAAGTCAACGCACAAGTACATTGCCATTACATTTCTACAATAAAAATCCAGGTTGAAAATAGAAATGTAATGCTGTGCTATGTTCCCAATCCCAAGGTACAATATTGTACTTTTTGGTGCAGTAGGGGAAGGTGGGGTTATTTGTGCGTTTTGGAAGTTGCAAAACCCCTTGTTTCTAGAAAACCGTGGAAGAAATTGGAAATGTGACCACATATTTAAGAAGAGCCATCCATTTGACTCATCCTGTAAAGAAGGGAGACACAAGGAATAAGATATAAGCACATTTAAGCTCAAAAAACTGTGTTTTGCCTTTCAAAGTAAAATTTCCATGATCAAGGTTTTTTGATTATTGTGTCTGAACAATTATAGACACGTTTGAAAACATTTGACACATGTTTTAGTGCTTTGGTATGCTACACTTTGAGTCTATATAGTTAGCACAATGTCAACCCTAAATTGCTGCATCATGCCTATTATCCAAAATTCTGGGGATGGGGTGATTTGTGCGCAAGGGCCTGGGTGAGTTATAAGTAAGTAAGTAAGTAAAATGTATTTATAAAAGCACATTTATGACAGTTTGCACTGTCCAAAGTGCTGTACATAGTGCATTCAGTAGGTAAACAATGAAGGTACAATAACAATAACCAAAATAAAAGACGTAAAGCCCATACATCCACATAAACACAGATAGTAGTGCAGAGGTAAGATAGTTAATGGGGAGGAAACACCAGGGTGTACATATGGGTTTTGAGCCTTGATTTAAAGGCAGAAATGTAGGGGGAATCACATTTGTCAGGTGGCAGTTGGTTCCACAAGCACGGAGCAACTAGTGCAAAGTACATTTCTGAGAGTTGTGCCAGTGGCATGGCTGTATACGCTGGTCACCAAAAGAAAGTGATTGTCTACAGTAGCTCAGAAGAGAGTGACATCTCAATTCCACTTAACGACACCACTGATGAGAGTTCAGATGGCCAGAAAGATGATGATGGTGACTTTGTCATTGTGACACAATGACAAAGTCACCATCGTCAAGACAACTTTTTTTCCGAAAGCTATATTTCTTAAACAGTTTATTCCAGATCCAAAGTTTTTATTGCCAGGGATGCACAACATCCTGAACTATATGTACATATTTGAGTTGGAGACATAACTGTCAAGGCCTCACTTTAAAATCACTTTGAGTAAAAAGTTGCACAAATCACCCCACCTTCCCCTATATGGCTACTCCAGGAAGGTAATTTTTTTTTATTTTACTTCACTGGGTTTTTTGAGAGTTGACATTCTCTGTGTAAGCAAAATTGCCATTGGTTACAAATCTAATGGTCGGATTTGAACCCACGACCACTGCAATGAAGGCCGGAGCCAATATGGTACGCGCTCTATCCACTACGCCACCGGAGCACCCTTCTTCTTCTTTCGTGTAACATCAGAGGTCAAACTCAGTGTCTTGTAGCCATACCCTTATCTCTGGTCCCACGTCAAAGAGGCTGGCCTGTATAGGGGGCAGGTGGTCATGATATGCAGTCACTGTTTGTTCAGGGGGACCACACTCGCATGCAGCGCTGTCTGCCAGGCCCCTTTTATTCATTGAAGATTTGAACCGGCCGACCCCAGTTCGTAAACGGTTCAGCAGAGTCCATTGCTGGCGTGGGAGATCATCTCCTGTGGCGCCATTTTCTGGATCCAAGATGTAGCGGTGGATGTGGGTTGGCCCAGCCCTCTCCCACTCATGCTTCCATCTTTAGACAGGTCTTGAGTCTGTTCGGAGGAGCTGCTGTCTTTGTGGTGTTATGGAGGATGTGCCAATCATGCTTCTGTGCTTTCCTTGCTAGGGCGAGAGTGGCAGCCTCTCGTCGTAGGCCAGCCGGTGCGATTCCTGCAAGGACTGGCAGCAGGACGACAGGCGTAGGCTTCAGGCACCCAGTGAAGATCCGGAGGGCATTGTTGATAGCCACATCCACCGTTTTTTTGCGCGTGGACTTCTGCTCCAGACGGGGGCACAGTACTCTGCTGCTGAGAAGACCAGGGCTTGGGTTGATACCCGTAGTGCCAGCGAGGCAACGAATCACCGCAACCCTTGATGTTGTCTTTGCCCGGACATCTTCGAGGTGTTGTTTGAAGGACAGTGTCCGATCCAGACGCACACCAAGGTATTTAGGGGCTTGCTGGGACTCCAGACGCTTGTGGTCAGCGTATACCTCCAGTTCCCTCTTGGCGTCTCTGTTGCAGAGATGGTATGCTGCTGTAACGGTCTTGCCGGTGCTAAGCTGTAGGTGCCACGTCCGTAGGTAGGCTACTAGGACGTCCATGTTTGGGTCGAGACCGTCTTCCAGTGCCTTCCATGTGGGTCTTCTCAGCATGATGGCAAGATCGTCTGCGTAGCCATACTTTCTGGATGCTGTATCTGGTAGATCATAGATGTAAATATTAAACAGCATCGGAGAAAGGACCGACCCCTGTGGGACACCGTTCCTTAGTCTTCTTAGCCTGCTGCGCTGGCCATCGCTGGTCTGTAGGACACAACTGCGGTTAGACAGCGTCTCCAAAATGCATTTTACCAGACGGTATCGTACGCGGCGGTCAAGTCCAGGTACACTACCCCAGCTTTCTCATTCTCCTGGAAGCTGTCCTCGATGTCTTGAGACAGTAGTGTAACCTGGTCCACTGTGGACCTACCGCGACGAAAACCGGCGGGTCAATCACTGGCTCAATGCGGCAGTGCATCATTCTTTCCAAGATCTTAAATGGAACACAGAGCAGCGATATAGGTCGGTATGCCTTGGGGTCTTCAGTAGGTTTGTTTGGCTTTGGCAGGGCGATTACAGAAGCACGGCGCCAGGTCTTGGGAAGCTTGCACAGAGCCAGCTAGATGTTGTTGTGCTCTGGTGCATAACAAACTCTGGGTGGATGTTGTCACGGCCTGGAGCTTTGCCCGGCTTGAGCTTGCTCATGGCCTCACTGAGTTTGTCTGCTGTGAAATCTCCTGAGAGGTTGGAATCTGCACTTGCCGCCCTGGAGAGGAAAGTCACCTCCTGCATTATCAGGCGGGCAACATCTTTGTCTGTGTCTGGGAAGCGACCGTTCTTCAGGAGCTCGGACGCAATGGCATCTGCTGTGACTGGGCAGCTTGGGGGCTTTGTGTATCTGCCTGTTAGCTGGTTGATGGTTTGCCACGCCTTGCGACTAGAATGGGTAAAGTCAATTGACTCAACAACTTCAGTCCATCTGTCTCTACGCGTGGTGTCCAGTTTCTGGAGCAGTGCCGCTGCAGTCGCATCCACATCTTCCCTGGAGCTAGCCCTCTGGTGGGCGCTCAGGAGGCGGCTGCACTCCTCGTCCCAGCCAGGGATGTAGTTCCTGTTGTAACCGCGTGGGATGGTCTTTTTTGCCGCTCCCAGGAGGACCCCACAGTAGGCTTCATAGGTGGCGTCCACGTCGGCTGCATCAGGGTCTGGCAGACCAGCCATCCTTCTTTCCGTCTCCTAAGCAAATGCCTCCTAGTTAGCCTTCCAAAAGTTCCATCTTTTGACAGGTATCCCTGGTACCGGTTGCACCAGTGATGGGACTTTAATGATGGACGGTCGGTGGTGTGAGCGGGGAAACCTGTCTAGGGTGCGTCTTTCCGGTTTCGGTTCATTGCTCTGGCACACAGCGAAGGCCAGGTCCGGGTTGGTAGAGGTATGCCAGCGTGCAGAGAAGAAGCTTGGCGGCTCCTTGGGGTTGTACAGTAGCAGGGCATCGGTGCTGGAGGCCCATTCGCTCAGTGCCACTCCGTTCGGTGTTGTGTAGTGTATGTGTTGACAGTTGAAGTCACCTGCGTAGATGACGGGGGCAGTTATGGACGGGAGTGACGTAGCAGACAGCTCTGATGGTGGGGGCTTGTATACGTTGATGACTGAAGTTTCCTGGATTTTAGTAACCAGCCACTCGATGTTGGAGCCTGGTGGGGATTGGCTACTGGCTGACCAGCTTAGGTCAGTCCTCACGAAGGTTGCCACTCCATGCTGCTTGTTGTGGATGGACCCAACAAGATGGAAACCTGGCATCTTGTGTATGTTATTGTTATTGTTAGTGCAGTGTGTCTCCTGCAGGACCACAACCGCTGCCCCATTGGAATCAGCCAGGTGGCGTACACTTTTGAGTTTGCCGGTGGTAAGGCCCTCAACATTGAGTTGGAGCACCGGCAGACCACGGTTTGACGGTCGGGATGACCACACGTCCTGAGTGGTACGCTCCTCCATTCCTTGGCCTGCCAGCTCTTGCTACTTACGGGGAAGGCCACGTGAAGGCTGTCGTCTTCTCCCTGGTATTAATGTATCTTTGAGTCTACAAACCATATGAGCTTGATACACTTGATAATACAATACTTTTAAAATAAGAGACGTATGTACTCCACTGGCTATATTACAGATGTGTAAATGTTGCGTGTAGACAAAAAATTAGTAAATCTACAGGAGATCAGGGGAATAAATTTACAATATACGTCATACACTGTCTTGTCACCCTTTTGTTCCTGCCTGTGTGCCCAGTATAGGAGCATGAATCTTCCCCGAGGATCGATAACTAACCCAAAGACTCAAATAAAAGTACTGTATAGCTGCAGACCTGAGGAGACAAAGAGGGGAGGGCATGGTAGGAGTGAGAGAGATTTTAATGAGGAAAATGAGATGGTGGAGAGATGCTATGCTCGCTGCTGATGAAAGAGTGAAAGAAGGGAGAGTCAGCAAGGTGTGTGTGTGTGTGTGTGTGTGTGTGTGTGTGTGTGTGTGTGTGTGTGTGTGTGTGTGTGTGTGTGTGTGTGTGTGTGTGTGTGTGTGTGTGTGTAAGTGTAAGTGTGTAGAGCTTAAGGGAGGAAGCACAAAAATAGGAGGAGGCGGCAGTGGAGGCAGAGAAAGGTATCATTGTGACGATGAGGTTTGTTCTTTTCAAAAGGCAAAGTTTTTTTTTTTCAAAGTTAAGAAATGGTGGAAGTTGATAATAGGATGAATGCAAGGGGTGAACATGTCTGCCAAACATATCTAGGTCGGACAAGAGACAGTTTGGGACGGCAAACCATAAGAGGTGCTACACCTAACCAGTGGAATGGCCATAACGGATTGTGTGTGAATGTAATGTGAATTGTGGGATGGCACTGATAGTGAAATAAGTTTTATTTAGATCATATTGAGTGTCATCTCTAGCCACAGAATAAGTGACATACTTTAAAGGTCACATATTATGCTAAATGCACTTTTTAAATGTGTTCTAACATATCCATGGGTCCACGGTGTGCCTAGAGACTGCCAAAATAAATAACAAAATAACAATCTCTCCTTTTCTCACTCTCCCCCTTTCTGAAACCCCCATCCCTCCCCCCCAATATACTCCAGTCAGAATTCTCCTCGTTTCTGACCTCACAAACTGGAAAGCCAGAAGCTTCCACTGTGCAGCCCACACCCCTATTTCTTATTGGTCCACGGCCCTGACAGACAGAGGGCGAGGCATATCTGGCTTCGCTTCCGGACAGGGGGCGGGGGGAGCTCAAAGATTGTATATTTACGAGGGGAGCTGCAGCTCTTTTTAAAAAAATAGGCCATTGTGAGATTAGCTGAACATCAGCATAGTACAATAAATTATCTGAAAGTTTTTTTCAGCAAACAAAAACTAGGGCTGTCAAGCGATTAAAAAAATAATCTAATTAATTACAGGCTCTGTGATTAATTAATCTAAATTAATCGCATATTTTTATGACACTTTTATACCTGTTTATAAACAGCTGTATAGCCTGCTACAGTTTGTTTCTCTCTCTCTCTCTCTGTCTCTCTCGCTCTCCGTCTCTCGTAACTTCTGTCTCCACAACAGACAGCGCTGCACTGCCACATATGCCTATGCCGATTCATTCACCATCGTCGTACTCATATACTCATAGGCAAAAATATTGACACACACACACACACACACACACACACGGGGTGGGCGGCGGGAGACGAGACAGCTAGCAAACAAAATTGAGACACAGAGGAAGATTGAGAGATAGGCTACTGTTTTGAACCTATATTGTTGCACCACTAAATCAATAATGCCCAGACACTGCGGAGAATAAAGTAAGATGTCTTCCTACCTTCATGCTTATTTTCCATAGAGCCCTCGGCCCCGCCCTTTCCTCTGCTTCTCTCTCCCTTTCACCCGTGCGGGTTGTAAGCTACAGGCGCAGCTCGGTGCAGCTCACCGAGCTGCGCACCACTTTTGCACCGGGTCAAAGGGCATTATAGAAGTGCAATTAATCTGCGTTAATTTTTTTAATCGCATTAATTTTTCTGTGATTAATTAATCGAAATTAACGCGTTAATTTGACAGCCCTGAGAAAAACGTATTAGGGACCACTAAGACCATATAATATGGTGTATAATAGTACCGAAAAGTGTATAATATGGGAGCTTCAAAGCAGAGTCAGGAGCTCATAAACACAGAAAGCCCTGTGTTTATGAATGCTACAAATCAAAGTTGACTTTGCTTCACTGTCGTCATATTACCATTATGAATCTGATTATAAATACATGACCTTATCTCAATGCATCCTGCCGTCTCTCTTTGACCCTGTTTCCACCTGGCATTAATATGTGGTTCTGAGGAATCCGATCGTTATATGTAAATGTAATATGCTTGTTCACACCTGGCCTTAACAATGCGTCTTCTATGCGCGTTTGCGATCCGGATTCGAATTCCCCGCGCTGTATGGAAATCAGCTCGTACATCATTTCCGCTCATACTGTTGTTTTCTGTTTTCTGTTGTCTGTTTACCTGCAACGGTGCGCTTTTATGACGTGAATTGTCGCGTGAATGAGTATGCGTTTCCGCCCAGTCACTCGCCGCAGTTGAGTGGGCGGGGCCTAATGTGTATGAGATGCGCATACGCGTTTCCACTGTTAATGGGTATGTGGATAAGTGGTCTCAAACCACCTCCGAATGTGGATAATTTCAATGCGCATTCAATGCGCATTGAGCGTGTTTCCACCTGTAGTTAGCGCGATCGGATCCTAAAAACCACATATTAATGCCAGGTGGAAACAGGGTCTTTCACTCGCTTCCTAAACGACGCACGCACCGCCATCACGTGCCAGCAAAGATCTTTAGGACTGCAAGTGCTGGTTTCGTAAAAACACAACTGCTTTTGTCCAAAGGGGGGCGCTATAATAGAGAGCAGCGGAGAACTCAGATTCACAGCATTCTTAAAAAAAAAGAAAAAAATGTAAAAAAAAATGTCTAACTGTAGTAGCTGTGTATCTGTGTATCTGAATCTTATGGCAGTGGGGGCGGGACCCGATAAGCCTTTGGCTTCTCCTGCTTCCCTTCGGACGATAACACAAAGTATGTGTAATTGTCCGGAAGAATAAAGAATAATAAAAAAAGAATAATAATATAATCAACCCAAAACTGAAAGTTCCTTGTAGTCAGTTTTAAATAAGGTTACCCTTAATATACGAGGTGTGCTTCAGTTGAAACACTTGAAATGTTTGCAGGTGTACTTGGCACTAGTCACCATATTGCCAGTGGTGTTAACAGGAGTGGTAGAGCCAGAACTTGTACTTACCCTCTGGATATCTGTCGTGAGTTGCAGCAGTGTTGGAGAAGCTGTAGCTCTGAGAGTCTCTGTCCCTCTAACTGGAGAGTTCAGGCTTATGTAGGCCACTGCACTGCTTTTGAGGACAACACTGTTATCCTGAGAGGAACAAACACACACACACACACAGGTTGCCATCATTACATTCCCCATGAGATTCATAATTGGTGTCATCACACTCTTCTCATTATCATGATTACCATTATCCAATATCTTCATAAAGTGTCCTTTCCAGTGCGAAGGATAACATATTTGTCCATTGTTCTTCGTCTCCTGCTGTTGCTAGCAATGCTATTTAATCCCATTTAAGCCGAAATCAGGATAACCCAAAAGAGTGGAACATAAGGTGCAAACATGTATTTCAACACTCATATCTTTAGGATATATTTGAAACTTACATAAGAACAAAACATCAAAGAAATTCTACATTTCAAATTAGGCATATCAGATAATTCCTTCGACTTCATGCTTGTTTTGTGGTCTGACAAGCACTGTTAACTGTGGGACCTTATATCGACAGGTGTGTGCCTTTCCATCATGTCCAAACAACTGAATTTACCACAGGTGTACTCCAATTAAGCTGTAGAAACATCTCAAGGATGAAACAGAATGGACCTGAGCTCCATTTTAAGGTTGATTGCAAAGGCTGTGAATATATATGTTCAAGTGATTTCTTATTTTTTTTTTAAAGTTGTCATTTTGGGGTATTATGTGTAGAATTTTGAGAAAAAAAAATGAATCCAGCGTTTTGGCTGTAACATAAAGAATTGCGGGAAAATTGAAGCGTTGTGAATACTTTCCGTATGCACTGTATGTGGTTGCTGACCTTTCCCCACTCGAAGGAGCCGATGTTCCCCAGGGCTGAGCCTCCCCACGAGCAGAAAACAGTGGTACGGTCCGGCACCCAGCCTCGTTTGGTCTGCTCCGTCAGCGCAGCAATAAGCTGATTCATAATAGCTGAAGCCCCGCCTCCCTGGTCGCTGTCATGACGACTGCCAACCAGCACATAGCGATCTAAAAGCATATAAAAAGGGCAATAAAAAAAGTGGAGCCTCATTTAAGATTTTGATTCATTTAGTTGGATAATTAAAGCTAATAAGCAGTCATGAAGGCCAATAAGAAACCAGTTTCTACTTTTGAGTTCATATCAATGTTGAGCACTAGATGACATTGATAAAATGATGGATATTGAAGAAGCAGACGTTTGTAGGGCACTTATAAAGAAAACAATATTTATGACGTATTTGCAAACACCTGAGTGCACACAATATAACAGAATAACATATATTGTGCAAAACAACATTACTGCTTGGCGTGTTTTCACTATTGATTGAACAAAAACATTTAATGTTGGGAAATATATGTAAAAAGCAGAATCTCTCTTTACAAAGCACATCCCTTAAAGTGGCTACTAGTAACTTTGTCGGTTGGCGGCCCCTTTGGACAAAAGCGGTAGTATTTTTACGAAACCAGCTGTCGTAAAGCTGTTTTCTAGCGCCTGCCGGCCGTGCGAGTGTCATGATATTAGGATGCAGTATAGTGTATGTCCGTGACTTGAAAGTGTGAGGGCACGGACTATTTTCGGCTCCGTGAGAGTGGTTAGTGACACTGCATCAACTAATGCCAGTCAGTGCCACACACACCTGATTGCAATGAGTTGATTCAGTATTACTAACCACTGTCACAGAGCTGAAAGATTCCGTGTCCTCACAGAAAGCGAATGAACGAGAAACGCCAGTATAGATCACGATGAGTTAATGTGTTTATGTTGTTGTAAATAATGACTATTTCAGATGAATAATGGTCTGATGATGATGGAGCAAAGTAAACTTTGTTTTAGTACCGCTCATTCATTTAAGTCTGCAGGACTTCACTCCCGTGAAATTGTGTAGGCCTATATGTTGCTGGGCAACGCCCTCCTCCCGCCCGTCTATCACTCTCCCTTTTAGCTTTTCTTCTTAGAAATTTCTTTTTTTCTTTGATGGTATTTTTCTCAGCCCCGTTATCAGTCATTATGACGACAAATTACTGTCTCAAACAAGGCTCCCGCTCCCCTTCCCTCACCTGGAGGGATAGGCTTCTCAAATTGCGTTGCTGCGCTACACTGAAATCTGCGACCAATGCGAATATGTGACCACAGAGCCTGCGTGCGCAAGCTGAAAATCGTACTGGGTGTGCGACCAGACCAAATGCAGTAAAAAAACTATATAAAAACGTCTTTCTTTGCACTGATGGTCTCGTTTGCTGTTAAACAGCCTCATAAATTATCAGAGGAAACATGAGGCTGTTTAAAATATATTTAAATGTTACTCGTAGTGGCTTTAAATAACATTAATTACACCATAATTTTAAACTTTATTTTTTAATCCCGTGACAATACATTCAGAGTTGATTCCATATGGATCATTTAAAATGTGCATTCAATGAGAAGTGCAAGGTGTATGTGCCTGGTATTGGATAGTGGTAAGGCTATATACAGATTAGGCCTAACTGTAATGATCCTCCTCTGCTTTGTGCAGGTGACGTTATATATAATTGTTCCGGGACAAATGAGAGATTAACAAATTGAAAAGAAAATTATAAAGCTCGGTAAACGTATCACAACATAAAATTCAAATACAGTGTCTAAGTAGGGTTTTTCCAAGGATACACACTCATCATATCACATTAACACACATTAACACACACAAGTGCTCCAGGCTTCTTTGTATGCCTAACATATTCTACAAAGACCGAGTGTTGAGTATGGGTGCACAAAGCAGCTTCCTGCAGGCGTAGAGAAGAACAGAGCAAACCTCATGGCTCCCAACACAAGGCACTGAAGACTTTGTTTGAGAAAAGAGGCGCTTAGAGAAGCCTGCTAGCTTAGCCAAAGACACTAACAACGTAACATTGCACTGAGAGGAGTTTCGAGGGTATATCAACAATTAGGCCTGTACTCCAAACTGCTTCAAATCAGTCAGATGTGAAAGTGCAATTTGCTTTTATTTTTTTGTGCAGGCAGACCAAAACACAGCCAGCGGTATGGTTTGAAAGCACGCTCTATCATTTCTGAGAAAGGGGGGCAGGCTTTATTCCACATTACCCACTGGATATATTGTATGATGCTAGCCTGGCACCGCCCGCCTACCTACTTCAGCTCAATTTTTATTTCCCTTCAGTAGTCAGTCTGGGTCTGCGGTATATTTTCGTGGGCCTTCTCAAGATAGATTTTGGCATGACCAACCAGCGAACAGAGGGAGTGGCTGAGAACAATGACGTGCACCACTTTCAGTTGCAAAGCCGGCGCATGATGTACAACGCTATGTGATTGGTTGGCAGATCCAGAGTCGCACCGGGCAGATCCGATAGTTTTAAACTTCAACAGACACCCGCCTTAAAGTGTTTGTCAATTGAGCGATTCCAGACCTTCTGTACAAATGAAATTAAGTACGATGGACTGGTAGGACCAGGATAGCATGATGCCCTATCCTCCAACAAAATATCAAACATTCCCTACTTGGCTTCCTCTAAACGTAGGCTACTCTTCTTAGAATACTGTTAGGTCCCTGCATCAGGCCTGTTTCCCCATGCTAGTAGCTACAGTATAGCCCAGAATATGTCTATTGTCTAGTATGTTGTGGTGTCCAAAATGTCTTCTGTATTAGATGTTTGCTTGCTGTCTTGTCTAATGTTTCTCTTTTATTTAATTATTTTTGTCTTATGGCCTTGTCTTTACACCATTAACGTCTCTGTTAGATTTTGCCTCATTCTACAGAATTTGATTGATTGATTGATTGATTGATTGATTCAATTTATTTCAGACATATCGAAATTACAAAACAAAATGAAAAGCATGAACATACAAAAAAATATGTTCAAATGATTTCACAAAAAAACAAACAAAAAAAACATATTGAATTGATATGCCTGAAAAGGAGTAGGAAGAAGTATAAACTTATTTAATCCTACCCCTTTTCCACAGCTCAATAACTCATATTTGTTATATTAGCTTCCTGTGTTCCTTATAATCTTTTTTACAAATCTATACAATTCTTAATACTATATTTGATACAATCCATACAAATATACAACTTGAAACTATAATTGTTTTATATTTATACAATCCATATATCTATATCTATTATATACATACATTTATACAAACATATATCTATGTCTATTATATGCATTTATACAATCCATATATGGAATGAATGGTTTCTTCTGTTTCATTTATCCATTCACACATGCAAGGGGTTATTGTTATGTATTGCTGTTGTCTTTGGTGTTGAAAATCCCATAAATAAATCAGATATATTGCCGAGAGCTCTATGACTCAAAACCTTTTCCAATTGTGCATGAATATTCATTTGGTTTCGGGTCATGATAAATGAGCACAGAACAGAACATGCCAACTCCAACAACCGGTTAAAGCTCTTCACTCCTTCAGAGATTTGTGGGCCATATTATCTCCTTTTAGTGGCCCATTACGCCTGCCTAATATCACATTGTAAATCAGTAAGGTCATTTTGCAGCAGTGACGGGGCAGGTACAGGTACATTAGTGCTGCATTGTTAAGAGTAAGGGGGAAGTGGGGAGGGTTAAAAAGGAGAGGACAACTGTAGGGGCGAGGCATGGACATTTCAAAAATCGCTAAGCAGAAAGGCAGCTATTTTAACATTAAGAGGAGCAACTTATATCTGGATATGTCCTGATCTTACACAGGACTGGGACGATGGAGGAGAACTTAGAGATTCATTATAAACTTGTTCAATGTGTACAACTCCCCAAACCAAATTTTTTTTTCTTGATTAATAATTGAAATGTTGTCATGCTTTGATAATTCTTCAATAAGTAAGTACATCTCGTGAATGTAGAAGTTCTGACTTGAAATAGCAAAAAGACAGAATGACACGCGGGGGGGGGGGGGGGGGGGGGGGGAGTAAGCAGCAGCAGATATGGTTAACAGCTTCACTAGTCTCACTATTTAAT
>NC_137212.1:30093620-30351120 GCF_949987685.1 Ammodytes marinus
TTAAGGTGAAACATAGTATCAGTGTTAAAATAGATTGAAAAAAAACATGACTAAAATACACCAAAAATGTACCAACTGTATTTCCAAATGTACATGACATGGTTTGGGCTGGACACATCAGTTCCAATTAAGGGAAATGCAAATACTATATTGTACAATTTGTGCACCATACAATAGTGTCCAATTTTCTGGAAGGCGTTTTCTTTGGACCTGTGAGAACATTTGGCTACTTGTGTTATTATCAAAACAGCGTTATATATAAACCAACAATAATATTTAAAAAAAGAGTTGTAGATCTAGATGAGTTAACTTGCACAGTAGTGTATGGACTCACACCTCCCCATACTTTTTTCGTCAACACACACTTTAGTGATGCTTCTGGCTTCACTTCAAGTCAAGATAAGAAGCATGACAATGCATGAACATAGAGTTGGGAGTAGCAGAAAAGTGTGTGTAAGTGTAAAAAGGTGTGTGTGTGTGTGTGTGTGTGTGTGTTTGCGCGATTGGTCAGCCTTGCCAGGGGTAAACAGCGGTGCGCTACACACCTTAGAGGAGACAGACTAGATTGGTAATTGTCTGGTCAACTGACAGGCCAATCAAATAGAACCTGAGCTGGTGAGGACAGGTTGTGTTCAGAGAATGAATCAATTTAAAAAGATAAGAGGTGGACTAGCTCTTGAAGACACACACACACACACCCCGACACATTCAAACACAACATATACATGGCCACAGGCATAAAGGAAACACACAAGGGCCGCGTTTCCCAGATTCGTTAAGAGCCTCTTTGGGCTAAGTACTTCTTTGGAGCGCTCTTAAGAATGCTGTGAAAGAAGAATGCGTTTCCCAGATTCGTTCTTAGCGAAAGAAGCTCTTTCACTAAGACGGAACTGTAAGATGGAGCCGACCCACTCTTACAACCTTCTTAGCGACCAAATGATCTTGCCGCGTCAGGGAAATTTATTTCCTCCACTTTTCAAAATAATAAAACAATGCTCAATGCGGACCACTGGCGCAAGAAACATAGACTAATAGTAGAGAAATAAAATGTTTTAATGAATTAGACGTTTACGTTTTCCACACACATGAGTTTATAGCACTACACATATAACATCAACAACCCGTTGGCATTTCACAGATATCAAAGAAACAGATTTAATTGAACTCAGCTGAACCTCATCCAGAGCGGCTCCACCTGCTATAAAGGCGTTGCCAAAGTCCGCGCGTGTGAGAAACCATGGCTGCAATACAACACATTCTCGCTGCGAACAACAGCCTCGCCGTGCGCGAAGCCAGACGGTTTACATAAATGCATACGTGCGTCGGCACTTCTCCCCACTGGACGTGCTATCAGACCGGGCCGTCCAGGCAAAGTACCGGCTGCCCTGTGCGGAGATCCAACGGCTGATCACTCTGGTGTCTCCATACATCCAGAGCAACCCGCTGCAATTTTGCCTTCAGCCCGGAGATGCAGCCCCTGGCTGCGCTGCGTTTTTAGGAACATATCAACCTCTTCTGAGGTCCAACAACCTCAGCCCCTACGTCTTCACCACCAGTAACCAAGCACTGGTCACTAAACCATAAACCCACAACCACCACACCACCAATATCAACTGTCAGGCCTGAAGGCTGAAATAAATAAACAGAACCAGCAGATGTAGGCAACATGTAACGTCCTGCACACTATGATTATTGCTGCAGTGCCCGGGTGCTTTACCTGAAAGTCTGGCACTGGAATGCTGTTGAAAGGGCGCACAATACGCACACGTCATTAACCTACGCTTAGATAAATTACAAATTGTTTATTGAAACCATATGGGGGAGGGGTTACTCCGCGCTGTCTTTACTGGGTGTCTGCATCACCTGCAACGAAGGGAGGTTGATTAGTGAAACCTTCGCACTCTTCCTTTTTGTTTGGTTCTGGAACTCCTGCCACTTCTTCCTCACAGCGCGCCAGTCACGCAGGCCACATGGGCTGGATGGGGACATCTTTTCGGCTATGGCCTGCCTGTTCTTTTTGCCCCTTGTTCCCCCGAATAAAACTCCCTGGTGCTGCCAGACCTCGTCCACTAAGACGCCCATCTCCTCCGCGGTAAACGACGGTGCCCGCTTGTTTCTTTTGCTGCCGCTTTCTTCCATTCTCACATCACATGTGTGTGCCTATATCCACGGGGTATATATGCGCTAATGGGCTTGATTACTACTTTGATACACTTGTTGCCACACACAACCGCACCGACACACTCCCCCACACACACGATACATGCGTAGCCTAATTCCACCTGTGTGGGGGAGACCACGGGGCGCTGTGTGTGTCTTATGCGCCGATAAAGAGATGGGTGATCGATTCGCCTGGAATCGATTTATTCAGTTTCAGCACGACCGCGGTGGACAGCTCCCACTAAAGAGCTTATTTCGCTTCATTTTACGGCTTCTCCAAAGAAGGGACTTAAGAAGCCATCTGGGAAACACCCGTATCTTAGCGCTCCTTCTTAAGCGAACCCTTCTTTCGACCCTTCTTTGGTCCCAAAGAACGATCGAATCTGGGAAACGCGGCCAAGGTATGTTAACTAGGTGAGCAAATACACATACAAGACTGAAAGAGTACAGCCATAC
The DNA here is from genome assembly GCF_949987685.1 of Ammodytes marinus. Lineage (NCBI taxonomy): Eukaryota > Metazoa > Chordata > Actinopteri > Uranoscopiformes > Ammodytidae > Ammodytes > Ammodytes marinus. The sequence continues at coordinate 30,096,237 of NC_137212.1, forward strand.
TCAAGACTCAAAATACAACACCAAATCGGAAGATGTGCTTGCTTTGTCAGGGTTCCTGGAGGTTTGTGCCGCTAACTGGTTGCACACACATTAGCAACCACAAACCATTTTCAAAACGCTGCTGTTAGGCAGATGGATGCTAAATAGCTGGTAAGGTGTCTCTTATGGTGTACGTAATAAGTGGTTATTCTTTGCTAGTGTGTTAGCAGTGACTAGTATTACATTTTCAGATGTTGCTATAGAGTATTCATGATTTTTGCATATCATTTTGGATTGCCACAAGATGAGCTTTCCACTAGGGGTGTAAGGTATAAACTATATAGAAGGTACACTACGATATGGATTTTAACTTTACCGTGACACCAGTATAGCAGTTATAAAGCAGTGAGGAGCACTACAGTACCACACAATGAATGCAGGCGGCCGCTGCGTCACCGTCAGCCTCCACGTGCCCAATACATCCATGACAATGCTGCTAGATCCCGTGTCATTCACTAAAATAAATGCATTGCTGTTCTGTGAGTGCATGGTTTTCATGTCTGCAAGTTTTTATTAAAAAAATAAACACCACACAAGGAGCTTAAACTGAAATGAAAGTTAGAGATGATATAACCAGAAAACGATCGTAAAAGAAAAGGCAGCCACCAGAGCATCATCAACATTCCCAGTGAGTCATAATCAAATCAAACTAATCATTGTAGAGTAATTTTCATACACAGAAAGTAAGCATAGAGTAGCCTGGCTCCACCCGCCTACCTACTTCCGCCCAAATGTCATTTTCCCTTCAGTAGTCAGTCTGGTGCTGAGGTGAATTCACGTGTTTGAGCTAAGGAAAATTTTCGACCGTCCAATCAGCGAACGGCTGAGAACGATGACATCGAAGTCGCGCTCAAGTTTCAGTTGAATGCTGCGACCAAACGTTATGCGATTGGTTGGCTGATCCAGAGTGGCGCTGGGCAGATCCAATAGTTTTAAACTTCAACAGACACCCGCCTCTAAGTGAGTGAACGTTTGCCAAATAGAGCAGTTCCAGACCTTCTGTACAAATGAAATGAAGTACGATGGTCTGGTAGCACCAGGCTAAGCATACATATACATGTGCTTTACATATAAAAAACAAAGCCATGATGACTCCCTCCCCTACCCATCCACATAGCAGAACATTGCAGATTGCACAATACATGTTGTTTTAATCCCTCTGTAGGGTAGACCGGGGGCAAGTGTAACACTTTTTAGTTTTTGATTAGTCAAAAACATCTTGACCAATTTGGATCATTTATTCTATGTTGTGTTACTGTGCTCTACTTGTTAACATACATTGTATTTATTTTACAAGCAATGTAAGATGTCCTGTTAATACAAGAGTATAGGCCTACATTAATAGCAATTATTTTACCCCTTCACAAGCATTCATTTAAAGATTCTGGGGGCGCCTTTAGCTCAGTTGGTAAGGCGTCCTCCTCCCGGGCCGGGCCCAGCAGCAGACCCGGGTTCGATTCCCACCCGTGGTCGTTCTCTGCATGTCACTCCCCTCTCTGCCCCATTTCACCTCTGTCTCTCTGCACTATCAATAAAGCATAAAAATGCCCAAAAAATATCTTAAAAAAAAAAAAGATTATATGCTTCAAATAATACCGTGATATACATTTTAGACCATACCGTACAGCCTTTCCACTAACAATGTGTGTGGGATGATTATAAAATGAATTTAAAGTATGCAGGATTCCCGCCGCAAGACTCTTTAAAAAATATCCAATATTCACAACTGAACATCGCTGTTTAGGGATAAAAAATAAAATCAAAGTCTTCTCGTTAAGGTCTGGTGGTTTCCACAGAGGGCCCCTGAGCAATTAACACACGGCCAGCCAAATACAGCCAGCCTTAATTGAATGTGAATTAAGAGAGAGAAAAATAAGGAGAAAAGGGTATTAAAAGAAGAGGGGAAAAAATGAAATGAGGCAGAGAGATGGAAACAAATGAGAGTGGGATCCCAGGAGTGGTCAGAGGTGTAGCCAATCGATGGGAAGGCAGATTACATCTCTCTCACGCTGGCTTTTTTTGTCTTCCCTTTTGTCCCTTTTACTCCGAGCCCATTTTATCCATTTTTAGAAATGATTTGTTGTAATGGAAACACTTGAAAACGAAGCCCACTTTGCAGAGCTATTAGACTAAAGCTCAGAGCACACAGAATGAACACAGACACACACACACACACGCACACACACACACACACACACTCACACTCAAATGTTACTTGTTAGAGCCTGAATGGCTTCTGACACACATTTCCCATCCTGTGACGCACACAAGATATCCACTGATACGCACAACTTAGATAAGCTTGAACAAACCTAGAAGTGGCCAAAAGTGTTCTAAAAAGATACTTAATTAACACAATCGGAAAAATAAGAATCCTTTTCGACTGTCATTTTCTGAAATCAGACTAACACTATGGGCAAGGTGAGACAAGGTATTTATAAACCTAGTTTTTTTTCAAAAAAGATTGAGATTTATTTGCTATTTTCCTTCCATAACATGCCTTATTTCATACTAGTAAGAATACAAGGTCCAAAATGTACATGTAGGTGTTTATTGGACTAAACCTTGTCTGTTTGCGTCTGTATATTTCTCCTTTACCATCTTTCACTGACATTATCTCAACAATATTTCTTTTCAATATTCTGTACCAGAAATCTAAATTTTTTAATCGCTAGCATCAACTTTCCATGATCATTCTTAGCACTATTCTGAAAGTTATTACAGAAGGATTTGTTCATTGCATATTAACTGTCTGACTTAAAACATTAAAAACATGCAAAAAATACATTTTTAAGAGCTGTATTTTCTGATTTAGGTTAAGGATAAGGTTTGATCCGATATCTTATCTATAAAAGATTTGGACAATGTTGTCAAAATGAGAAAGATGTTAACTCTGGCTTTAACCAACGTCTACATTATTGTTTTTTTAAAGAGACGCAAATGTATTCATAATAATATATTATATTGCTTAACTTGCATATTTATTCAAACATTTATGGAAAAAAGTTGGAGTACTAACATACTAGATTTAATGTAATTCATCTAAAGCCAAAGTTTCATTAAATAAGATCATTTCTTTACCCTGTTCACCTGCAGTGTCTCGCCTTAAAGCCCACAATTGACAATGATCCCTCGGCAAGAACACACATGCACAATCAGGCCTCTTGCACCGAGGATCAATTGTACTCATGTCTTTGGTCACTGGCTTTTGGGAGGTGCATCACTGATTGTCACTCAGGAAGCAATGGGTGCATAACAGTGATGCCTCTGTGAGTGTGTGTGTGTGTGTGTGTGTGTGTGTGTGTGTGTGTGTGTGTGTGTGTGTGCGTGTGTGTGTGCGTGCGTGTGCTTGGTGTGTGTTTGGTGTGTGTGTGTGTTATCTGTGCAACATGGGGGAAGCTACAGAAAGCGCTGTTCCGGTCGGTGACCAGCTGCTTGGATTTATGGGGGAATAAATGGAAATGGACAGACCGCACACACACACATACAATAGGGGAAACATGCTGGCTACAAGAGATGATGCTGGCATTCCCCCCCCCCCCCCCCCCCAGAAAAGCTGCTGCGTTAGGACTGAGGGAGGAGGAGAGTGGTGAAGACTCTGAATAAGGCTGTTAGGGAGCAGAAGGTGGCAGTGTGGTCGAGCAATGCGGTGATGATGAGGAGATAAGAGGGGATTTACAGAAGCAGGAATTACCCTGTGATACTCTATCCGTTCTCTCTCTCTCTCTGTTCACACATACACATACTCTATTTAAACACACACACACACACACACACACACACACCGCAATATGCCAGGGCTATTAACCCTGGTGGCCAAAACTGCAGCATACCATAGACATATGACAGTATGGCAAAAAAATACAAAATAAAAAAAACATTGACCCACAGTATGAGACACATGTAATGGCTTTGTGAATACTTAATAGTTGAGTAAGTATACACCAACATGTGTGTCTCAGGTCTTATTGAGTAAGACGTAAGAGAAATGAGTTGCATCAACTGGCTTTGATTAAGTCAGGAGGAAAAAAAACACATTTTATTCTTTCATTCCAATTTTGCATTCCAGCCTATAGGATCCCATATCATGGCTGTACAATCTTAATCTTGTTTAGACATCATCTTTTATGTTTTGAGAACCATAAAACCACTGTGAATTCCTACCTCCTATTGAAATCACAGCAGTCAAGCTGAAAACCTGGGCAGTTAAATACCAGTGAGTGAGAAAACAAGTCTTTCCTTCAGCAGTTATTTCACTTCTTTGACATTCATATTCTATGAATGACAGTCTATTCCTGTTTCTTTCTCTGGTTGCGTTCCGAATCTCATACTCTTTCTTTTTTCTATTCTACATACTACATCCGACGATAAAAATAATCTAGTTAGGATGCAGTAGGCATACTATTGGGACATACTTTACTCTCTTATTTCATCATAACATTGCGCCTTGATCTTGCCTCTTGCTTTTATATCCGTCGCATCTCCGTTTGTTTTCATATGGAGGCTTCGTCGATGTGACGTCACTTCACGTGCGCATTGGATTGTGGGTCAGAATCGCCCAAATAGGATGCAGTTTTCAACACTAACAATCTTGGCCGCATGAAGTAGGACATCCGGGTACTTCTAACCATCCTAAATCTGGCCACAAGAATCGGGACATCCTAAATCTTCTTTCTACATACTACATAGTAGAAAGTATATGCGATTCGGAACGCAACCTCTGTGTCTAGTAGCACCCTCCTGTTTGAGTGATGGGCAAATATCCCAGCTGCTTCTTATCATGTGTTCATCTCTTCCCAGCAAAGGAAATGAAACTTTTGGCAATACAGTTTTTATTTCTTTATTTCTTTTTATCTTTAGACTTTTTCTGCTTTAATATGTATGTATGTGGATTGCTTTAAAGCAGCATTCCCTTTCCATGTGACAGAGGTTGCTTTGCTAGTAATGACACTGCTGCAATTCTAATTTGTCTCCTCTGGTGTATATTTTTGTAATAATATTTGGTTTTTTACGCAATGTCATTTCTTTTTCACAAGGATTTTATGATTCTCTATTCATTGTCTTTTCTGTGACCTGACTATGACTCACACCCAAGAGCCAAGTTACATTTCAAGGCAATCAAAACCGTACCGCAGTTAAACAAAGTTTAAGTAATTAAGCAGCACAAAATAACAAGAACAGGGAGTGCATACAACTACAATAAAAAAGAGAATGTCATAAAAAGACGGATTGGAGAGCAAGTCTATACGTATATATAAAGCCTTGATGCATACTAATCTTTTTGTGGATATCTTCTCTTTTTTTTAGATGGGACTGTTAGGAGATACTTGAAATAATCGAGTGAGAGCAAGATGCTATAGTCACTGACCAGCTTGTAGGCGACAATTACAGCTGCCTATAACACACAGACACAATGCTATCTCTACATGCCTCCTTACCTTTATGCCCCCTTGATCTGGCTTCATCAACTTTTGAGGGTCAAAAGACATGGGCTCTTAGACCTCATTACAAAAACACTTTGGATTCAAGTTGCTAAGGTGGTACGATGGCCTAGAGGAAAGAGGGGCCGACCAGTTACCATGAGGTCTCTGGTTGGATCCCCGGCACCGGACAGGAGGGTGTTAGTAGAAACACTAGTGGTGGCTGTTACTACATCTACGGTACCCACCATCTCTACCGTTGTGTCCTACTTTGTTGTTAAGGTAAGAGCACTCTTTATCATCATGCTATAACTTGAACTGAATGACTTGCTTAAGAGACTGCAGGTAAGTATGGCACAAATTGTAACACATGGCGCTTTTCCACCTCACATGTAGCTCTAATCGACTCAACTCGACTCAGCTCAACTCGGTTTTGGTAGCAGCACGGGTCGTTTTCCACTGCAAATAGTACCTTCTGAACCGCCGACTCCGGAGCCAAGTAGCAAAGCAGAAATAACGAGAAGTTGTTGTACTATTAACTGAACCAACCGCCAAAAAACGGATGGAAAATGTTTAAGAAATACCACCCTTGTATCTGTTTGCTAAAAGCAGTAGAATAATATTGCCACGGGCCATTAAAAGGGAGGATTGGTGTTCCGATGTGTGACTCTCATTCAGCTGTAGGGATGCGACACTACATCCCTATGCACGTTAACACGGGCATCATAACGGGCACTGTTTATTAGTGCTTGTTTCAGGATATGTGTTTTCAAATGCAAGCCGTCTTATCAATCGTAACAAAGTTGTTACGATTGATAAAATACATAACAGCAGCACTGTCACACTGTATGTTGTGTATTGTACCTGTGTTTGGAGGCATAGCTAGAGGTACGCAGGAGTCTCCCTGTCCGGCGGATGGAGAGGACAGTAACATCTTTGCCAGGACAGTGGAAATGGGCTGAACCAACAGAGAGGTCAGTCTTCCTCCAGCCTCTCTCCACACCTCAGCTGGTGAGAGAAGATACAAAGATACAGATAGAGAATCAGAGCCAATCATGAGTGAAAGCACACAAACTCTTTGGTAACACTTTACAATAAGGGTACATTAAAGGTTCAGTAAGCGGAATGGTTTAGCTAACTTCTTGTCAGTAACTGCAGTTAGCAGTCCCTTCCCTCGTCCCCACGTCACCACATTAATGCACTGCGGTCTTCAAGCAGCGAGTTATCTAGCATCATCTCAGATCCATGTGTGTGATAAAACATGATAAAAACCATCAAAACAAACATTGAGAAGGATTTTTACCTGCTCTGCCATTGTAGGCACATACACATTCACCCATCTGTCGCTCTGCGCGTGCAACGGCAGTGAGACGGGTGCCGGTTTGCAGCGTTCTCTGTTCTGATTGGTTATCAGTAGTGGGATTACATGCAGGGCGAGTGACTGAGAGATCGGCTTAATGAAACGTGCACACTATAAAAGTGATCACTGTATGAATTAAGAGGGATTTAACAACTATATTAACATAAATAAATCGCTTAATTCACCTTTAATTGACTGTTAGTTAATGCATAGTTAATGTGTATTAAGCATTGCGTAACTTGTATTGCTTAGTTATTAATGATTAGTTAATGTTCAGTTAAGCATTAACTAATAAGGGTTAGGCAATGCTTAGTTAAGACATATTAACTATTAACTAAGGCATACTAAGCATGAGCTAAGAAGTTATTCACGGTTATTTAAAACCATTAAGTAACAGTTAATTAATGTACCCTTATTGATAAGTGTTACCCACTGTTTAGTTGTTCCAGGTTATTTTAAAGATATGTTTTTTGGCATTTTTATATGCTTTATTGATAGTGTAGAGACAGAGTTGAAATGGGGCAGAGAGGGGAGTCACATGCAGAGAATGACCGCGGGCTGGAATCGAACCCGGGTCCGCTGCTGGCCGAGGCCCATGGGGGGGACGCCCTACCAACTGAGCTAAGGGCGCCCCCTTGTTCCAGGTTATTTGAACTCATCTAAAATAACTCAAGAAGCTGTTTAAGATCTGCATCTGTTTCCAGTCTTTGACAACACATACATTAAAGTTGTTATGGCAGCCAATTACACTGTACCTGTAAAATAATGAAACTTGTATGCTTATATTGCTCTTTGTAAATCTTCAAACCATGCTAACAGGGGTCATGCAATTTTAGTTATAGACAGCCGACATGACAACCTGTCACTTCCAGCAGCCTGCAAGTCAATCCAATATGATTGGGGAATACAGAAATATCCACTCTGTACACACCACCCGTCTCACACCACAGTATACTATTCTTCAGAGCAGAAGTGGCACGAAAATAATAAAAGTAACATAGTGGAGTCGGCCACATGATAAGGCTGAAGTTGTTTGTTTATACACTATATTGTTTATTTGGTTCCTCAGTAATGTTCATGGGATGAGCAATGCCTGATCAGCCTGTGTGTACTCTTATCTTAGTGGTGTTACTTAGATACCGGCGATATTATTTCTTTCACAGTTGTTGGGAACCTGCTATCTTCATTCTGTTCTAGTTGTTTTTCTGTTTTTCCACATACTCCTTTCCTGAAATGAGGTTTTCTACACTTGGAACCATTCAGCAAATATGTCCAATATTAAGGGCAATGGCAATGGCCACACGGTTTGAATTGTTAAGAGAAAAACATTTTCTTTCTAGTATTCGCTTCAAGGCCATAGCATTGCTTTCCACTCTCATGTGCAGTGTACATTTTTTAGTCATTTATCTCATGTTTGGTGTTTTATGTTTACTTTATTATACATCTTGTTTTGGTGTATTCTTTTAACTAGATATGCCTTTTTGGTCATGCAATATTGTGAGCCTATATTTGCACATTGGGCACCTTTTAATTGTATTATCAAATTCTTGTATTATTATTCATTTTAATCCTTTTCGTTTTTAGCTTAACACCAATTCCTGTCCAGGGACTACAGACGAAAATTAGCCATGTGGCTATAATCTGGCTCAATTGTATATTGTGCACTGTCCCTGCTAAATAAACAATAAATGAAATGAAATGAAATGAATATATAATGGATGTGGATAAGTAGCATGTTTCCTTTTTCAAGTTTCAACTTTTTCTGTAAACCATCAATACATGCATATTGTAACTTACTTCTCTTGCAGCTGATCTGTATTTTGTCCAATCTATATTCTAACCTTAGCTGTGAGAACAAGTATAGCTGCCCCTTGAACAATCCCATTGTATTTTATTTGATGCAAACATCTGGTCAATATCTTTATTCTGTGGCCTAGTCTATATAATAATAGAGTGAGATATAAGGCAAAACGTAAGGAACGAAAAGGAAGTTCAGGAGATGGTTGGTCATGACCAGAGAAAGGGATGAGAGGTTAGGGGAGAAGATAAAGGGATCAGGCAAGAAGTGAAGAAGGTTAAAGGAATACTTCACCCATACGGAACCGGTGTTCTATCATTATAAAATCACTATTATAATATAATGAATGAGGTCTTTCTTCCCTTAGTCTTCCCTTGGCCAAGCCTTCCTGTTAATCCTTACCCTACATTAAATGTAGGGTTAGACAGTGAGACCATAAAACACTCTTTCTGCCTTTTCTGAGGCTAGGATTACCCGATTTCCAAAATGTTTGCACATTTATACTACATAGGATCTCAGAGTTCAATACACCTTCATATTTCCACCGGTGAAGTAGGTCTTTAAGGAATGATAAGTAGAGTGGGAAGGAGAGGACTAAAGAGATTGTTGGAGAGAAATACACCTGCTCTGACTTCCAGATCCTAAAACATAAAGTCATTTGAGAAGCTGTTTTTATGGAGAGCAATGCAATTTGAGGAAACAAATAATGTGCTAAAACGTAGCAAATGTCAAGTGAGCAAGTCTCCGATATTCGGAGAATACTGTTTTAGATATCATAACAAACAATCTGACAATAATAAAAAAAGAGTGTATAAGTTGATTGTAACAGCAGTTTGGGTTTAGACAGAAATACTCAACTGAAACAGCTAATTGTTATTTGCTTGAAAACATAAAAGCTTCAATGGATAAAGGAAATGTTGTTGGGGCAGTGTTCCTAGACCTAAAAAAGGCCTTTGACACGGTAAACCACAGTACTCTAATGAACAAGTTAAAACAGTTCAAAATGTCATCAGAAGCTCTGCAGTGGTTTACATCTTACCTGGAGGCTGCTGCTCTGTACTCTATTGTATAAATGCATTTTTACTCTTTTAATTATCAGTTTTTTATCAGTATTTGATCTTGTTTCTGTCTTGTTTAGTTTATTTTGTTGTTTTTAAAAAGCCTCCTGTGGACAGGTGTTGTAAACTAGCATTTATGCTAACACACTGTAAACAATGCATCTGGTTCTTCCAATGACATTGTCATGTCCATGTCCAAATAAAATCTACTATACTATAACAGATTTAAAAAGTTTAAACAGATGCTGACAACCGACATTAAAATTATTTCATCAGAATAGAATCTTGTGACACAACTGCTTCTGGCTACCCCACAGATCGATGCTGTACTGGAACACAGCTCAATACCACAATTCAAACCCAATTCTTTATTTTTTTCTTAATTGTCAATCCAATGACACCGTGGAGATATTCTTAAAGACCATCTTTAAGCGTTTGCACCTCCACCCAAGCTCTGCTCTTTGCACACACACTCCTAACATTCTCCTTTTTTTACTGTTCATTCTATCTTCTTGGACTTACCCAGACCCTTCTTCCCTTCACTCTGCTCCATCCTCTGAATGTACAGTAAAGCGGGAACTCAATAAATCAATATCTGGGAAGTGTCCACACACTCTGCAAATCAGTCTTTCAATTTCTAGACACTGGTATTAACTGATACCTGGATTGATGGACTGACCCTAAAGGTCCTGGGTTTCTTTGTGTGTGTCTGTCTATGGTGGGTGTCAAACAACAAAGCAGCAGCCAAACTTTCTGTGCTGTGAGCAGTTTTTCTTGAGTGAGTGTTCCTTATCACCAACACTGATGAAATGAATCGCAATAAAGGAGAAAACTATTTCATCAGTAGGTCATAAAATAAAATAAAAATATGATCAAAGTTTAAATTACAATGATAAACCGTTCAAACCCGAACATGTAGTGAACTATAGTCGGCCTTAACTGATGAGGTTTGGAATAATGACTACCAGGTCGCAATACGATTAATATACAGTATGTTTTCAGTACCTTATTATAGGCCATCAACCTGGCGTTCAGGCGTGTATCGCCAAAAAATAGGATTTGAGCGTAAAAAAAAACTATTCAGGTCATGTTAACGTGCGTGCGGCCAAGCTTACGCTCTCGCTTCACAGGGCTGGCGGGGACAACGGCATAGATTGACTTTTGGTGGAGACTAGGGGGGTTACCGCACTGATGCAACAAATAGTCTTAACTTTTTAGGAAACATAAGAGTTTGGTTCTTTTATATGCTAAAATGATTGTGTCAGCACTCAGACCCGTGGGTTTTGTTCTTTGTTTTTAAAGTCATTATTAAAACATTGACCTTATTAAGACGTTTTTCTCTTCATCCATGCCTAACATTATCTCAATGATAGATTAGCCGAGACACGTACTGCTCTGCTGCATCCTCATGATTGGCATTAACACTAACAGGGCCAATCAGTTACTGTAGGCCTACACAAAACAAAGTGCATGTTCTTTTCCTAAACATTAAAAGGACAACACAGTCCAACAACAATACCTTGTTCCCCTTAGCTATATCTGCACCAGTGAGTATAGTTGTGAGCATCAGGTAAATTAAGACATTGTGACTTTTTCAATTACTTCAACAGATAGCTACAGTATATCAACAGAAAGCTAAAGTATATCAAACTATACTGACTGTGAGTTAGTAATTTAAAGCTTTCCAAACGGAAACATTTGCTTGAGCATTGCTCTCTACAAGCACAGACAGTATGTGCAAATGTGTGTGTGTAAAGTCTTGAGAGAAAACTGTTAAACTACCCTTTTAGAGTTCACCGGGAAAAAATGCTTCGATCTTGATGTTTTTGGGCAAATCTCAGATTACAGTCATTCATGCGGTAATGGATAATAATTACCCTTAAGTGGTTAATAACCATTCACTTTAAGCATTAGGAGCCATTATGAGCTGCAGTCTGGCTCCATCGTGAGCCAACTATCAGGCTTTCCACAAAGTGTGTGTGTGTGTGTGTGTGTGTGTGTGTGTATGTGTGTGTGTGTGTGTGTGTGTGTGTGTGTGCACATATAGTAAAGAGTTTGACGACACGGGAGTGCAAGCATTGCCAGTGGGATTTGGGAAAGGGTTCAAGAGGGTAGGCCAGTTCTCTTCACTCCAACATGTCCATACATGACTATCTCTTTATACCAACTCCATCTCTCCTCTTCTTTTTCTCTCCTCATCTTACTCTGTTTTTTGGCAGACTGCGTTAGTAAGTACACCAGGGTGTTAAGAGTGTCATTAGGCTTTCATTAAAACGCCATCATCATTAGGAGAAGGATTAGTTATTCCCTGGATCCAGCGCTCGAGCAGCTCAGGAATATCAAAACACAATCAAAGTCTAATAAAACAACAGTGTTGCCGGGCCCAGTGAGGAGCACCAAGTTGGCTTCCACCTGTTTATTTTTTTATTATTATGTTTTTTTTTGGAGTGAGGGACTGCCATTTTTGGCAGTAGAAACATGCATGAAACCATCAAGAATGTGCCAAAAAACATGTTGGCAATGAGTTTGTTAGTGTGTAAAAAGAAACTGAGCTAACTGCATGATGCACACATACTTAATTACACGGAACGAACAGTGCTAATGAAATAATTTAATGTGATGTACATGCACACACAAACACATTTTAACAAGGCGTCTCCAGGTCACTTGCTAAAACACCTGTTTCAGACATTAGCTTCATTTAAATTGTCTATTGTATATTGAATGTTTCTGCAAATTTTTCAGATTTAACAAAATAAGCTAAATCTCTTAGCTGCATTTTTTATGTTAAATAATCTGGCATTCTTGGGCTGCTTTTATATCAAGTATCAACACGTGGTGACTCACACTTAATATTCCAATACTTGTTAGTATGGAAGTATATATTTCTGCACTGTGCTGCACTTAGTACTGGCAGCTCACTCAAACAAATTATTGCTTTATTTTGTTCTATGTGGTTTATTAAAATGTCTTAAACAGCTTCCTTTCCCTCATTCTTCACAGAAGAGAAATGCTATGGAAGGATCAGATAAGAATAAATGTGTGTTTCATCATCAAACAGTGAAAGATAGAGGTGTTTGAAAGTTGGGGGGGGGGGGAAACATAAGAGGAAACCATTATACAAATTCAATGTTTCACACTGTTCTTGAACACTTGAATAGGAAATTAAATTGTATGATGAAAAAATTATTCGAAATAGTACGATCATAGGACCCAATTAGACTTTGAATGGAATAGATTGAAATATGATATGTGCCTTGTATTGAATTTAACTTTTAATGTGAAACTTAGATTTAGTTTTGTTTAGTTACATTTCGCTAGGTGAATGGCATGTAAAACAAAGTTAAATTTAGTACTGCCCCTATATTCAAGATGGTATGCAATTGTGCAGATAAACACACCACCACACGTTCTACACTCAACAAAAATATAAACGCAACACTTTTGTTTTTGCTCCCATTTTTCATGAGATGGACTTAAAGATCTAAAATTCATTCCAGATACACAATATTACCATTTCTCTCAAACATTGTTCACAAATCTGTCTAAATGTGTGATAGTGAGCACTTCTGCTTTGCTGAGATAATCCATCCCACCTCACAGGTGTGCCACATCAAGATGCTGATCAGACATCATGATTAGTGCACAGGTGTGCCTTAGACTGTCCACAATAAAAGGCCACTCTGAAATGTGCATTTTTTTGCTTTATTGGGGGTCTGGGGACTCAGAACCAGTCAGTATCTGGTGTGACCACCATTTGCCTCATGCAGTGCAACACATCTTCTTCGCATAGAGTTTATCAGATTGTCAATTGTGGCCTGTGGAATGTTGGTCCACTCCTCTTCAATGGCTGTGCGAAGTTGCTGGAGACGGCTTATGGTGGAGAAATGAACATTCAATGCACGAGCAACAGATCTGGTTGACATTCCTGCTGTCAGCATGCCAATTGCACGCTCCCTCAATGCTTGTGGCATCTTGCTGTGAGACAAAACTGCACATTTCAGGGTGGCCTTTTATTGTGGACAGTCTAAGGCACACCTGTGCACTAATCATGATGTCAGATCAGCATCTTGATGTGGCACACCTGTGAGGTGGGATGGATTATCTCAGCAAAGCAGAAGTGCTCACTATCACACATTTAGACAGATTTGTGAACAATGTTTGAGAGAAATGGTACAATTGTGTATCTGGAATGAATTTTAGATCTTTAAGTCCATCTCATGAAAAATGGGAGCAAAAACAAAAGTGTTGCGTTTATATTTTTGTTGAGTGTAGTAAGGCAGAAGTGATCATTGAGTCGGATTACTTTTGTGTGACTATAATTTAAATTTTTAAATTATATTTTTTTATGAGATGTTTGGAAAAAGTATGCAAATGTAGCAATATATAACTATGTATGCGTACATTTGATTATTAAAAAAACTAAAATCTAAATGTGGATAAAGCCACATGAAATAATGTTTTCATTCTTACAACAAACGACTTATGTAGCCTCTTTTTTCACATGTGAATTGGGATTCAAGTGGCCTTAAATATTCCTCTTGGCCAAGTCCGACCAAGTGATTATCACTCTGTTGGCGACAACTTGATTTAAATCAATATGACAAGAATGCATGGATCGAAAGAGCGCTTGTTGTAGTCCATTTTCGGAGAATAGTGTAGTCTCGCACTAAAGACTTACGTCAGCAATACTCGCCGTCACGCAATGACGTCGGTTAGGAAAAGTGGAGTCGAATTCATTTTAAACTGTGCTGTCTTTTCCTATGTTCGACGTTTAGGGTTAAGGTATAGTAAAGGAGGCTTACAGGATAGGAGATTTGACTATTCGTAGAGGCCTCAGGTTTAGTCAAATAAACACCTAAATGTACATTTTGGACCTGGAAAGAAGACATGTTGTGATATATTGACCAGTGCTTGTACAAACAAAGTTTTTACCTGCAGTGTTTTGCCTTAAGGGACGGAATAACTTTTGTAGATACCTTTGATACATTTTTATTAAACTTTATTTCCCAAGAAACTTCATGATTATATAATAGAAAGAACTAGAGTGTCTGCCGAGTTCTGAGACCTGTCAGAGGTTTAGCCAGTGCACACACACACATAGGAGCAATTCTTCACAGACGCGGTCAGAGGGTACATTGATAGCTGCCTACACCAAACATCTATACAGTTACACTGTTTTAGAAAAAAAACAGACTGCAACAACGCTCGAGCTGCCAATTTTCCTCAAATAAGTAGATGTCAAGGTAAGGTTGAATGTTTGGCCCACTATGGAGCTGTCGTCTGGTAGCCATACACAGTAAATCTGCTTGAAAGGAATTCAGGTCTTATGTCTGAGACTGTGGGATAACATGTCAGAAAAACTGCCATTGAGTCTCTGTTAGGCCTTAAACAGCATTTTGCACCGACTGGACCTGGGGTGTCGAACATACAGAGATGATTTAATACGGCCCACGACTTGTAGAGCATACATTTCTGAGTATGTCAAAAAAAACGCGATGTGTGCTTGTGCATGGTCATAACTGCCCAAAAGACTGCAATTTGCGGTAAATAAATGTGCGCATGAGTCTTCAAGCCTTTCTCTCTGATCAGCTGCTCTGTGTGTGTGTGTGTACCTGCGGCTCTTAAACATGTTAAAACCAATGTTAAAAAAAAACATTTTCAGAGAGTAACAAAAACATGCTAGTCTTCTGTGAGATCATAATCTCTAAATTAGGGCTGTCAAAATTAACGCGTTAATGCAGGGTGATTAATTTCTGGAATTAACGCGTTAATTTTTTTATCGCAATTAACGCATGTGCAGAATGATCCGCCCCGTGCATCCCACCGGCTCTGTACTACAGTCACTCTAATGTTATTGCTGACCCAGGATCAGTAAAAACATGGCAGCACGTTAGCCCATGCCGTATTTTAAACTGCTAACGGTCACGTCTGTGTCCTCCCCATTAACTATCTTACCTCTGCACTACTATCTGTGTTTATGTGGATGTATGGGCTTTACGTCTTTTATTTTGGTTATTGTTATTTTACCTTCATTGTTTACCTACTGAATGCACTATGTACAGCACTTTGGACAGTGCAAACTGTCATAAATGTGCTTTTATAAATACATTTTACTTACTTACTTACTTACTTACTTACTTACTTACTTACTTACTTACTTACTTACTTACTTACTTACTTACTTACTTACTTATAACTCACCTAGGCCCTTTGGCACAAATCACCCCAATCCCAGAAATTTGGATAATAAACATGATGCAGCAATTTAGGGCTGACATCGTGCTAACTGTATAGACTCAAAATGTAGCATACCAAAGCACTAAAACATGTGTCAAATGTTTTCAAACTTGTCTATAAGTGTTCAGACACAATAATCAAAAAACCTTGATCATGGGAATTTTACTTTGAAAGGCAAAACACAGTTTTTTGAGCTTAAATGTGCTTATATCTTATTCCTTGTGTCTCCCTTCTTTACAGGATGAGTCAAATGGATGGCTCTTCTTAAATATGTGGTCACATTTCCAATTTCTTCCACGGTTTTCTAGAAACAAGGGGTGGCACAACTTCCAAAATGCACAACTTAGGCCACTCTCCCCTACTAATTTTAAATGTACATATCCACCTTCTGTCCTTTATCTTTCCGTTCATACAACAATATACAGAGAAAATTCGAATTTTTCGGGCATATTTCGAATGGTAAAATTAATCGTGATTAATCGTGATTAATCCACAGAATCCTGTGATTAATCTGATTAAACATTTTAATCGTTTGACAGCCCTACTCTAAATACATGAAATGCAAAGTGTGAAAAAGAAGCATTATGCCAAAGGTCTACCTTTTTCCATTTACAATAGAAAAAGATAACGAGGTATAAATCATCAAATGTCAACCGCTTGCATTATTCAGATTTACTGAGTTACACACAGCCGTGTACAGAGGCGCACAGTATACACAGAGCCATTCATGTGAGTACGAAGGTTATGCCACTCCCAATTACTTCCACTTGACAGTGTGTGAATGTGGCAAGCCTTGGCAGCATGCTGTAAAGTCTGCAACCTCAGGAGAAGAGCCAGGGTTCAAGCAGAATTAGACTGACACACTTTTCAGGGTAATTTGTAGTAACATATGTGGGAATACTGATTTAAATGCCAAAAGTCTTGGCACTGAATTATACATGTGCCTAAGAAACGAACTGGTGTTGGTATTTCTTCTGCTGATTTACTATTGTAATGTAGAACACAATTCTAAGTAAACATACAGTATGTATGACCTGGGTGTACCATTTGTCTGAATGTTCTATGCTCAATGGGTAATATCCAGCAGAGCGTAAAAAGCGTCTGTTAGAACGCCATACATTATGAATCTGTTCTACGGTTCATAAACAAGGGAAAACTCATCTTATCTGTCATCCATGCATGCCCTCATGATTATTCATGAGATTTGGTTTATGGTATTTTCCTTTATGATGCAATTTTATGAGGATGTTCCTAATTAGTTTTCAGTGATTCCTTGGTCAGTCAGTGGATTAGTCTAGGGCTTTATTGTTATTTCCCTATAAAGTCTGACATGTTGTGTTTATATATACTGTATATATATATATATAAATTCATAATGATTTGAAAAAAATTCAAATAACCTGGCTTACGCCCAAATCAACTGCTTCTCAAACGGTAGCTGGAGGAGAAGACTGTATACTCAGGGCTGCCTTTACCTGCCACTGGGCCCTGGGGCTGAGAGGTTTCGTAGGCCCCCCCCCTCCCCCCCCCCCCCCTCGGGCGGCGGTCTTACAATACAGATGCGTAAAAGCCATGTTTGTCTACACCACAATATCTCTATTGATGAAATACAAAATCACCTAAGGTATCATGTACTGAAACCCCTCCTGGTATAATGACTTTTAATAACCAAACACACATGGTTGGTTACAGTGTTTTTCCAAGTTATTGAAGAGACAGCGGTGGGGACCCAGGACCTTCTAGGGGGGTCCGGGGGCATGCCCCCCCGGAAGAAAAATTTGAACCTTTTAAAGTAAAATGCATCAATCTGGTGCACTTTGAGAAGAAAACTAAGGCTAAATCAACTGTGTCCTATGTGAGCTATTTTCTGGAATAATTTGACACAGAAATACCAAAAAGCAGAAACAAAAATATAAAGGTTTAAAAAATCCAGTCATTCAGCATTCCATTTTTTTTTTTTAAATAATCCCTTATCCCAAAGCTACTTCTCTCTTTGAATTCTTCGTTTTGTTTTTATGGCTCAACTCAATATAGGCTCATGATCTGCGTTGCCCCGAACAATGTTATTTAAACAAAAATAACAAATGTACTGGTGAATGATAGGCCCCTTGATCTTCATAGGCCAAAAATAATGTGATTTTTTTTCCTTTTTCTTTACTGGTTCATAATAGGCCCCTGTTCTCCGTACGCCCGCCCCCCCTACGAAGATTAGGGGCCTATCATGAGCCAGTCAATAATTTATTGTTTTAAATGACAATGTTCGGGGCCTTCTTAGATCAGGGGCCTATATTGAGAAAGTTAAAAAAAAAAAAAAAAAAAAAAAAAAAAATTTTGAGAGGCCCCTGATCTTCGTAGGCCCTGGGGCTTCAGCCCAGGTAAGCCCGTGCATAAAGGCGGCCCTGTGTATACTGACCATGAAACATTCATTCAAGGTTTCGTAGGATTTCTGAAGTTACTTTTGGCTGGAATGCATTTGATCTTAACAAATGTATTACAACTAATTCTAATGATGTTCACAGCTTATCTGTGATGTGGTGTGAACAATCTATTTAAATATTCCATTTATCTCCATTGTATTGCATAATCTTAAAAACAGACAAACAAATTAAAAACCTCAAAAAACAAGTTTCCACCGCAGGAACTAGGGTCTAATCTGTAGTTCCCCGGACTGATCACCCCAGAAAAAGACCCTGCTCGGGGGTCAGGACTTTGCAAAGGTTAAGGAACCTTTCGGTTCCAGTGGGCTTCAGTGCTGAAGAATTCTTATTGGTCGAGTTTCCTGCTTGCAGCTTTTTACCCGTGACTTTTTTTGAACATGTTCAAAATTCATGTGACAGGACTGCGCGGCTCTGCGACTCATGCGAGGAAATTCAGACCTCCGCGAACGTTTGGAGACAGTTTAGAGACTCGTTTGCGAATGCAGTCTCCAACTTGTCGCAAACAGTCCCAGCCCAGTGAGATAGGGGCTTAAACATCGGAAATAAACAGGGTGGGCTATCAGCAGTCAACTAGGCAGATAGTTCCATGGCTATCGGCAGCTAGCTAACGTTAGCTTGTTAGCTAAACTTTAGGCAAAAGAGTTAGAAACCAGATAATGTTAGCATCCATCCTTAGACACTTGACCTAATCTAATTCACCTTGAATGTGACAAAGTGCATCGTATTGGGCTTAACAAGCTCAGTATCTAACAACTTACATTGGGACAACTTCACTGCCTGCTGCACTGCGGGAGGCTGACTAGCCATCTGCAACGAGAGGCAGAGGCCAGCCGAACGTCGACAAGTTTTAGATGGTACGGTCCACTGTGGGGGTGTTATTATTAATAATTGGGGAATGAATATAAACAATTAGGAGGGATATTTAAGTGTTTCGACCCCTGCATTGTTTTTACTGTTACGGGGGACGCATCCCCTCCGTGTGTTTCAATAAAAAAAATATATAGGGGAGAACGGGGGAATCTGAGGCATCGGGTAATTTGAGCCACCCTCTGTATCTAGGCAACGGAAAACATTTGTGGTCATGTGAGATATATGTTTTCAAGCCCCTCTCATTTCCCCATGGCCCTGAAAGAGAGGACCTCATGGTGCTGTGGTAAGCATGTTTTTTTTCACCAAAATAGGTATTTTGCATGTAAAAGTAAATTTTCCTGCTATCAACTTAATCAACTGTTGTTCCAAAGCAAATGTATTCACGTAGAAAAACTTCTATCATACGTGTTGATGAACTACCAACATATGAAACCATGTGCTGACGATAACTGAAGATTAGCCTGAAATGCTAAGAGAGGTAGTTTTTTCTCAAATTGTGGTGGTGGGGGAAAGTGAGCCAAATGCTGTGGGGGAAAGTGAGCCACTGTCTCACTTTCCCCCACCATGAGGCACAAGTTAAGTTTAGTCTTAAACATATTTAAATGTAATATTACATAACATATGTTTTATTTTAATGTCATACACATTGTAGAAAAGCCATCATGCCAAGGAAATACACCAGGAAGACGACCTGGGGCAACCACACAGAAAGAGCACCTTCTCATCTTTCCCTGGAACCTTCAGGGCTGGAATGTAGAGTAGGCCTAGTTGTAGAGTATGGCTGATGTTATAATCCAGTTGGGTCTTCCCCTGTGTTCTGAGTCCCAGGCTGTTCTTGCTGGTTCTGATTTTCCTATGCTTTGACCCCCACACACTAGCTGGCTCTAAGGGTCCTGTGTTCTGACCCCCAGACTGTGTTCTAATCTAACTGGTTCTATCTTTCATTTGAATCTTATTAAAACCTTTTGAATTATAATATGTTGTATTTGATTTTGTTCAGAGTTACTTTCAAGTGTTTCGAAAATGTGCTTTGCTTAATTGACCAAACCCCAAAATTATTTTACTAGTCCGACATTAGTTCTGGAATGTGTGGCTAACTTTCAGGATTCTTACTGTTACAATATGTGTTGTTATGGTAGTTTCAGAGTGGAAAAAGTAAGTGGATCGGTTTACCCCACAGCTGGGGTAAAGTGAGCCACATGACAACTTTTTTTAAAACAATCATATTTTCACTGCCCTTTGTCTTGAAAAAATTCTGCTAATGCCCATTTCTAGGAAACATCCTGAATTAATGGGAAATGTGTAAATTTGAGTGATAAATCATTTTAGCTCCCTTAGAGGGGAGCAAATGTAAAAAGTGGCTCAGATTACCCCATTCTCCCTTATATATAAATATAATATTTTTTATTTATTTTAATTTTTTATAATTCACAATTCAATGCGGGCCACCAGATATGTTTCTGCGGGCCGCCACTGGCCCGCGGGCCGCACTTTGAGAACCACTGTCTTAAATAAATGATTCAATATTAAATCTTAGCCTTGTAACTGAAAAAATGGCACCAACTTGTAAAAAACACACGCACAAAAAAAAAATTCAAGACATTAGTGCAAGGAACCAAAAGAATAACAAAAAATTAAAATTTGGTTTCTATCTTCTGATGGCAGTAGGGTCAAAAAGTGTGGTTTTAGGGGAAATCTGTATTCCGTACAATGGCCGTTAATGGGTGGCAAAGGAACACAGCAAAAAAAAAATGCGTTCAAATCAATATTATTGCTACTTTTTTACATCTACATCTATCTTATAATCGAGTGACTATCATGTATAGTAACTGGCATTTAAAGGGTTAAAATCATAACAATTAAAATGAATATGTTTTGCATAATAAGGATGAAGTTGAAAAAGAATTTAATTTAATTTTTATTTTTTTAAATGTATTCATATTATTTTTATATTCATAGAAATCTTAAGGGACCATAAACTACAAAAAAATTAAAATGCATTAAGGGCCATTAACGATATTATTGCTATTTATTGACATTTACCACAATCTGTTAATGTCAAATTTGCACTAAGTATATTGCTTTTAATCAATTGTTTGTGTTTTTGATTACAAAAAACAGTGACATCATGTAAACCAGCTGGCATTTAAAGGGTTTAAAATCATTCAAATTAAGATTACATGTTTTTCTGTAGGAAGGATTTATGTTGAAAAATACATGTATATATACAAAAAAAAGTTTTAAAATACATTCATATTATTTTTAAATTCATAGCAATCCAAAGGGACCATAAGAGGCTGAGTGTGATTTTATTTAAGGATGCACTGAAGTTTAAATAATGTATTTATTTTATGTTGCAATAGATTAAAGTATAAACACCAATCAATCAGTGGTGTAATGCTGATTGATTGAAGAGGGCACCACTGTGTTAAAGTTATGGAGTAAGGCCTTAATCCCTGCAGTAAAGGCTAAATGGCCACTGTACAGTTTTGTTTAGCCATATAGGCAGCCAGGCTCACAGTTAAAGAGTGTGACCCATGTCGGCTGGCGTGTAAGCCGTAGGGAAGACATGCACATCTAGTGGCTTCAACTCAGAGTGGTGCAGTTAAAGCTGCTTATGGGGAGAGAGAGAGAGAGAGAGAGAGAGAGAGAGAGAGAGGGGTCGAGAGCGATAAAGAACATAGATGACACTGACAGAGCATGAACATGAGTCAGACACATCATGTCCCTGTCCTCCCTGTGGTTGCGGTTTGAGGTTAAGTGTCCTACCAGAGGAGACTGGAGCGTGTGTGTGTGTGTGTGTGTGTGTGTGTGTGTGTGTGTGTGTGTGTGTGTGTGTGTGTGTGTGTGTGTGTGTGTGAATGTATTTGGCTGTAAAGGATCAGCCTAGAGCCATTTTGCGTCTGAATTCAAGCAGACTAACTGCTGAACCAACCGGCCTCCTTGCTGAGGTTGTGTGCGCCACATCAGTATGGCCTGGCCCATGCAGTCCCCATGATGGTTGTTTGAGTTTTTTCTTCTGGGTTCACGAAAAGCTAGCCTGATCTTGTGCAGGCTTCACATTTGTTTCTTTCCAACAGGTCGGTCTGGACTTTCTCCAATCTCAGTGGGGAGGAGCCTGGCCCTGGCCCATAATAATGATACAATTAAACTTAAGGGGCTTTTTTTGGCATTTTTATGCTTTATTGATAAGACTTTATATTCTTAATCTGATGAATTGACTCCTTGCTTTGCTGGCAAGTAAAAATCTACCAGACTTGAGTCAGATTCTTTATAGAAAACTCTTGTGTTTTAATAAATGAGCTATTGAATTTCACTTACATATATAGTCACGGATCCACCTAATCCTAATCAGTTTGTTTAAACTTCAACCTAACCTGACATTGCCCATCTCTCTGTCTGTCTGTGTGTATGTAACATTTCCTAGACTGGACCAGGGAACATGATACAGATTGCATTTATATTTCTTCGAAAAACGTGTTTCGAAAACCATTAGATGCACTATATGAAGTTTTAGCCTTGGCTCTAGCAATGGAAATGTCAGATGGAAATTATATTTTGGTAAGGTCCACCACCATGATCCATAGAGGATAAATCCTAATTACTTTGGTGATCCCATGACTTCATCTAATGTCACAAGCAGGTGAAAGTATGCACTTCCCCTTCAAAATATCACAACATCTAGCAGAGGAACTGGGTCGTAAAGACATTCACGTTTCCACCCAGAGGAAAGGCAGATTCAAAATAAGATCTCTTCTTTGTCCAGCGTTTTTCTCCTAGACATACTTGAGCTCAATTCAAGATCAAAAGGAGATTTTGGCTATTTTCTCATACTTCTTAAATGTATCTCCTGAGAAATAACCCACTCCTTGTCTCAGCCTGATCCTAACCTAAGGTCTTAAACATATATTTTTTCTCTCACACTGCACTGATCTTTACTTGTCTGAAATATACATCTCATGAGATAACTGTGGGATCCTACAAAACACTTGATTGGCTTATACATAAGCATGCTTTATATCTGGAATTTGTCTCAGTGATCAAAATCTAAGTCTCAACTAAATTTATTTTTTTCTGTTCTCAGAGTTGTCTCACTTCCATCAAAAAGAGTCCAAACAAGATCTTCATATACACTTGATTTTCGCATTTATTCATAACTAACATTTTCCAAGGATCACGTGTCCAACATGAGGTTGATGTTTGTGGTTTGGAGTGAAATATCTCCAGAACTATTGAAGGGATTGCAGCAACATTTAATTGAAACATTTTTTTTTCTTTCTTGATTAGATCCCCTGTGCTTCTTAAATTGTGTCAACAGTGTTAACATACTTTGGTACATGACTTCAGTAAATGAAGACATTTCCATCAGACTCAGCCGTACTTTTAATCCAGTACACATGGGTTTACGTTAGCACATCCTTAAATGGTGTGGGATTTTAAAACATTGATGATATTTAGAATTGGCAGCATACAGCTTACAATTTTTTTTTTCCTTAATGATTTTGGCTTGAAGATATACAGTATTCCGTAATTGTTTGTCTGTAGAGTCAGTTGTTGGCTGATGGAATCAAAGCCAAGAATCATTATGACCACATTGATCACTCATATAGGAATTTATATGTTTGTGGGGTGGGTGGGAATGTGTGTGTGTGGGGGGAGGGGGGGGGGGGGGGGGGGGGGGCTCACAGTCACTACAAATGTTTGTTGGGTTAAACACTTTTGCATTTGGCCATACGTAAGTGTCTTTCACATCCCAAATGAGCTGCAGGGAGCAAGGGCCAGAAAGGATAGAGACCGGGGAGTGAAGCGCAAATGGAATGCAGCTTAATTGGACAGAAGAGAAAAACTGCTGCGATAGATAGAGGGGTTTGGTTACTAATACTGCCTCAATGCTTTTTGCAATTCAATCTAGCTTACTGCGTGGGGAGAGAAGACTAAAGCCCAATGAAGTAAAAACAAACACAAAACAGACTTGTTACAGGCTGCTGGACACAAAACGGAAAACAAACGTCTCAAGTGAGAAATTCTGAGAATGTCAAGTAGAAAATCCCATCCATTGTTTATGTATTCATGTCATCTCTTCTTGCATCATTCTGTCCCATTGCTCTTTTTATTCAATACTGGGACAAACAAGCCGGACTTTGTTTTCCAGATCGATCAAATCAACCATGTTTTTACAGCTCAGCCTCCCGTGAGATTGTCTGGAGTTGATAACAACACAAACTTAAATCCCACACATTCTGACATTAACATTACTCATGGCAGTGTCAAAACACCAAAGTGAAAATGTCAAAAAAGTGTCGACTATATGCTCTGCTTTTTCTTCCACCGCCAGCGTTCTCTTTCTACTAGTGCTGTCAAACGATTCAAATATTTAATCGAGATTAATCGCATTAATGTCATAGTTAACTCGCCATTAATCCCAATTAATCGCACATTTCTACTCTATATTTTCTAAATGTCCCTTGATTTCTTTTTGCCCCATTATTTTTCTAATTTTAATGCTCTTATCACACACATTCTCACACCCTTGTAATTCAGCGTTTTTTATTTTATTTTTTAATATCACAATTTCCAATTCAGTGCAAATAGCCCAATAACAGTTAATTAATGTGCCCTTATTGTAAAGTGTCATCGGTAAACCTGCTCTTTGATCCTTAATCTTTCCATTAAGTATAGAAACTAGTGGTGGGCCGATAACGGCGTTAACGGCTGCGTTAACGCCAAACTCTTATCGGGCGATAAAAAAAATATCGCCGTTAATCTCTTAATTCCACCTCCTGTTCGGCTCAGGGGAGATGCTGTTCGCCGTCGGGGTGAACCCCCTTCCGCACGTGAAGGCTCGCTTCACGTGCGGGAAAGCTATAGTGTGAGCGGCCACAGCTTGTATTTTGGTCATATCTAACACTGGACTGCAGGCCTATATAAAAGTGTTGTACCTTTGCTTTCTTTGGGTTAAAAAAAACTCCATCAACTCAGTATCCGTCTAGTCCAAAAAAACTCTGTCAGCTGCTGCTGCAGACGGTGTGCAGACGTGCTCGGAGAATCGGCATCGGCGCATCAACAGTCATTCAATGCAGCGGCAGTAATCATACAACCGAACGGTGTAGAAAGTCCCGTCAGTTAAAAATAGTGATCCAGATTTTAAATCCATGTTAAAATCGGAAGGATATAAAGCTAGTTAGCTTAAAAAAAGTAGCAAACATGTCAACTGTGATGTGTTCAGGCCGGCTCAGTAATATGATTGATGTGTTCAAATGCAACACAAAAAAAAAGAAATTTGAGATTTTGGCGAAACTTGTTTTCCCAGCAAGATAAAATAGATAGTAAAGATGGAATGGAATTATGACCTGTTTAATGTCCTATCTAGAGCTATGATCATATCAGCAATTAAAGCAATAATACAAGTTCTATTTCAACAAAATAATAGAAAATTATCAATTTTGATATCAATAAAGACTTGGATCGTTAAGGAGTCTTGAAAATGGTATCAATATCAATACAAATTAACTCTCCTGTCATCTGAGAGAAATTAAGATGATTTAATTTTTTTAACCGTTAGTATTTACCGGTTAAAAATATTATCGGTTGACTGGTTTACCATGGACATCCCTTATACTGTATAAATGTATATCATACATTGTATGTTTTTTTTTGTGTTATCCCAGTTAAGTTTATTATTAATTTTTTATCATTTAATATTACTTTTAATAGTTCCGGGACGTTGGAGCAATAACCTGGTGTTTTGACACTTCAGTGTGCACTGTGAATTTGAAGTAATGTTCAGTTTTTGAATAAAGATGCAGCATTTACAAATGTTTATTTTTTTTATCCGATTCATCGATTAATCGAAAAAATAATCGACCGATTAATCGATTATTGAAATAATCGTTAGTTGCAGCCCTAAACAATTCATCGTTACCTCTTATGGCCTACAGTTCAAAGTTCATGTTTAACTGAATAAACAGTTTGTAAACACAAGTACATCTTGTTGAACATTATTTATTTTCATCACCAATTATCATAGTAGAACAGCTTCCTCAAGCAGTTTGTGATGCATGTTGGAAACAGGAGATGAGCCCCTGGTCTGATGCGCCACCTGGCTTGAGAAACACGTTCTCAAAGACTTACTTTGAGTCATTATTTAGGGAGCACACACATATTATGAATGAATTCAAATGAGCCATTTTAATCTAGATTAATCTAGATTAATTTCAAAATTAATCTAGATTAATCTAGATTAAAAAAATTAATCTATGCCCACCTCTAATAGAAACATAACCAGAGTAAATAGTATTAGCAGAGTAAAAAGATAAGTGTTAAAGCAACCAAACCAGGAATCAAAATGTAATCAACATAGCCAATTGTAAGGCTTTTAATAAGCCTTCACAAACCTATCACAGTATGGGTATGTTTTATTTTTCTAAATGTGTTCTCCCATTAAGGACGACATCATTAAGGACAACAGTTTTAGAATAATGAGTGCAGGCTGCAACTCTACAAAAGCATAAGTAATGGCCAGGTTAACCATATGTTATCTATTTATTTATTTTCTGTTGATATTCTAGCTGCTGAAGATGATTCCTTATAGGCAGAGCATCTATTTCCAGCTCTCTCCTGGGCATAGTGAGACACAGATGTTCAAATTTCCCTCTGGACTCAATTCTTTCACGCATGCATATCGAAATGGCACACAAAAAAAAAAGTCTCCGAGTGTTGAAATTGTCTCGAGAATGGCAATAATCAAGCCAATGCAATTAAGCAAACACGTTTCACGTGAGCCATATCTCAATTTGTCACCCCGTTAAATCTGAAAATCAACAAGACCGAGGCTGGGCTGTGTAAACACCATTTACACTGTCCCTTCAATTGAGCCCGAGATGCTTCAGTGAAGTGCATACACGCTCGAGTGAGCAGGGAACAGGAGTTGAGAGAACTCAATTATGCAATCATTCAGTAGATTTACACCACAGCATGATACGCTATGGTTTTAAAAAAAGCAATTCAACTAGACAAATGGATACTTTGACAGTTTAAAAATACAGGGCTGTCAAACGATTATATTTTTAATCACAATTAATTGCATATTTTAATCCAAATCAAATCGAATGTACTATTAGATTGCATAAGTCAATATTAACAATGTAAAGCCATTATTTCCAGTCTTTATGAACACAACTTTAAGATTTATTTGAAAAGGAGTGAAATGAGCTTGAGGTAACACAATCCCTGCGTTCCAAATCTCATACTCTTTCTTTTTTTTCTATTCTACATACTGCATCTGACCATCAAATAATCTAGTTGGGATGCAGTAGGCATATAGCCTGGCACCGCCCGCCTACGTACTTCCGCTCAATTGTCATTTCCCTTCAGTAGTCAGTCTTGGTCTGCGGTATATTAGTGGGTTTCCTCCGACAGATTTTTGGTGGTCCAATCAGCGAACACAGGGTGTGGCTGAGAACATTGATGTTGAATTTCAGTTGTAGTCAGAAGCCGGCGCATGGCATTCGTCACAACCAAATGTTATGCGATTGGTTGGCGGATCCAGAGTGGCACTGGGCAGATCCAATAGTTTTAAACTTCAACAGACACCCGCCTTCAAGTGAGTTAACGTTTGTCAACTGAGCGATCCCAGACATTCTGTACAAATTAAATTAAGTACGATGGTCTGGTAGGACCAGGCTAGTAGGCATACACGTGGAACATACTTTTACTTATTTATTTTCATCATATCATTGCGTCTTGATCTTGCCTCTTGCTTTTATATCCGTCGCATCCCTGTTTGTTTTCATACGGAGGCTTTGTCGATGAGACGTCACTTTCTATCCTGCCTTAATGGCAGCAGATGTTGCTATTTTTAAAGGGGGCAAACAGTCTTTGACCGTGCAGACAGAGGTTGAAGCATATTGTTACTCACTAACTTGTTTGCTTTGACCTTCGTTAGATAATAAAACATCTTTCATTTGAATGAAGACAGCGGAATGGACAATGTTTGTTCTACATGCGTCTAGAAACACTATAATTTAGCAACATATGGGGCAATCTTTTTGGATTGTGAAAGGGGCCCCTACAATATCTCCCTCTCTCTGCCTCTGCACTGTGATACAGTGTGTGACAATACAAACAGCTCATTCTGTCACTGTCGCCACGCTAACAGCTCATTGGACTGCCTTGTTATCCAACTCAAACAGTGAGACCCCAAACAATCCACAGCCAATTTCCATAATGTTATTGACCGAGCGCCGGGATGCCATGTTTTCCCTGGAAATATAAGCACACACACCCACTCAACCACCCTGTGTTATTTGCATGTCTATAACCCCAGAAAGCCCGGCACCTGACACGAGGCAAGGAGAGACAATTTGAAGCTCCGCTGCACATGTAACATCCACCGACCACCCACACATACACACACACACAAACCCTAACACACCGAAATCACAGCAAAAAAAAAAAAAAACTGAAGAGCAAAGCATTGTGGGGAGACAGGAAGTGGTATAATGAAGGGCCAACTGTGTTCTTCAGTGGGTTAAGCAGACACACTTGACATGCATGATGGATCAGCCGTGAAATAGGCTGGATGGCAAAGTTCAGCAAATTCAAAGTATGACAGGAATTTCAAACAGGGCACGTCGCTGTCTATACTCTCTAACCTGATGTCAGACAGCTCCGACTGCTGTTTAGATTGTACAGGAGAGATAATAGGATCATGTATTACACACAGGTGGCAGGTTTAGCTGTGTGTGACAGTAACAGAGGATTATAGCAGAACGTTAGATGTATGTGAGGGGTTCCTGGACGCTCAGTTACTAACTGTACTAAATGTACTAGCACCGTGATTAAAAACACAAGTCATGGTGCACATTGGGTATCACTTTCCAATACGTTAATGACATTAAATGAATGCTTAGTTTATGCCATTGACGGTTATTAAGCTTTAACTAACTGTTAATGCTTAGTGTTCTGTTGTTTTACCTTAGTTAGTCCTGTTTGTTCTGTGAGGCCCTGTTTCGTGCTGTGGGGTTCTCTCATGTTTATGTTTTTTTTATCTTGTTTAATTGTATTTTCTTTTAACATCAATGAAAGGGGACTACAGATGAAAAATAGCCTTTTGGCTGATTCTGGCATTGTTAACCCATGTATGTGTTTTATTAATGTGCACTGTCCCCTTCTTAAATAAACTGAATTGAATTGAATTGATTTATTAATGGTTAGTTAATGTTTAAATGTAATAATGGTTATTTAATGATGAATTAATGTTTAGTATGCATTTGCCAAGCATTAAAGGTGAAGTGAGCGATATATTTATGTTAATATAAGTGTTAAATCACTCTATATTCATACAGTGATCACTTATATATTGTGTGCGTTTCATAACTCCGGTCTCTCAGTCACTCGCTCTGCATGTAATCGTCAAATAAACTTTTCGGGGATCCCACTACTGATAACCAATCAGAAGAGAGAACGCTACAAACCAGCACCCGTTTCACTGCTGGTGCACGCGCAGAGCGACATATAGGTGAATGTTTAAGCGCCTACAATGGCGGAGCAGCCAAAAATCCTTCCAAATGTCCGTTTTGATGGTTTTTATCATGTTTTATCACACTTATGGATCTGAGATGATGCTTGATAACTCGCTGCTTGAAGACCGCAGTGCATTAATGTGGTGACGAGGGAGGGGGACTGCTAACTGCAGTCAGTGACAGGAAGTTAGCTAAAAGAACCATTTCGCTCAAAGCACCTTTAACTAACAGTTTATTGATGTAAACTGTGTACAGTGTAACCGCACATTGTATAAAACAACCAATCAGTGAAGCATCTCCCTGAACTATGTAGTGCTATGTACAGACTAAAGTGATATTACAGTCAACTGTGATCCGTTTGGTAAATGTTGCAACAATAAAAACAACTCTGGTATAAATTGAACAGATACAGATAAGGACGTATCTGCAGACCCCTACTGTTGTCTTGAACATTGCTCTGACAAAACATTTTAGACGTGGTGCAATCGCATTACAAAGTGTGGGCGCTGATGCAAATTTCCCCTGAAGGAGCCCAAAATGAGGGAAAGACGCGTCTGCAGAATTCGACAATGTCCCATTTTGTAATTGAGTTCATAGACAATGATTAATAAATAGGCTACCAAGATTAGAGAATAACAACAAAATGAGGTTCATGGCCAGTTCTGAGATCTGTCTGAGCACACACACACACACACATACACACACACACACACACACACATACACACACACACACTTAAAGCTGTCATCTGTATACAGTAGTTCCTTCATTGGCTATTTGAAATAAGAAAACAAGGATTAAAAAGTAGATCATGAAGGCCCTATGTGTAGGATTAGAACATTTTCAACTTTGGCTGCAGATCAAGGCTGTGTTTTTCTTCAAGAAGAAATATATTTTAAAAGAATAATGTAATATAGTTATAATTCCGCATTTCCAAACATTTTAAAAATGTATTTAACATACAGCATGCATGCTAGCCAGATGAAGTTATTACCAGCTTGTCATGCCGTGCCCATAACCACTGCCTACTGATTATGAATGGTTCCCTGTGTGAAGTGATGTTACAATCTGAGCAGCCTTTGATTTTAGTGAATAGTTACAACACAAAAAAAGCTTTTTCAAGTGAAAACTAAATGATCATTTGAATTCCACAACATGCTTTTCTGCTTTTGAACCATGCTGTGCTATTTAACTAGCAGGCCAATCAATGAAGATGGTAGATCAAGCGGTGCCATACACTGTATAGCAGTTAGCCTCGGCTCTGCCTCTACAGAGCTGTTCGCGGGAAGGCATTTGTCTTCCAACAGTTTTTTGAGTCCGTCTCATGCACAATTCATGGAACCTTTAAATTCTGTGAGCACCCACTGTTTCACAAGTGTTTGAAGTCCATTAGAATAATATCATAATTTTTGTCTTTGATTTTTCATCCGGTTCCGTAGCATAACTCCGCCGTGACCATTGTGAATGTGTCATCGTTTTGGTATCCCTGACGCAGTCCCTAATCCATTGCTATCTGCAAGCAGACATTAATAAATCATAAGGAGAAGCTTTCAGAAAGCTTTAACCCCCATGCATAATTCAGCCCACTCTGATGCTAATTCTACCACTGTAGCTCCCACACTCGACTGTTCGGTAGTGTCCCACTAAACAGCCAATTAACTGTAATGAATCCAACAAAGTCCAACTCAATGAACAGATGAAGTACTTTCATCCTGTAGACGGTGTGAGCTCATTCCTGATGAGAACTCACGGAAAGTTTTGTTTTCACCTTGAAACAAGATGAGGTCAGGAGTAGTTTGATAGTTTTACATTCATACCCTTACATTGTGCTGGCTAAGAACGGCATAGACTGACTCCATTTGTTATCCTGATTAAATTCTCTTCAAATTAAAGCAGCTTGTAAAGCTTAACTTTATGGGACGCTAACTGCTGTCACTTTGCAATTGTTGCTGTGTGGCTAGTAACGCTTAGAGTAGAGTGGGGTATGATAACATGGGAGTGTTTTATTCCACTTGCAACATACAATCAACCTGCAATAAAAGATGTATCCCATGACGCAAACCAACTCTCAACACAACATTTAATGATCACAACCCAGGCTTCACCAAACCCCAGTCAAACCTCAGGTTAATGGAACAAAGTTAACCAAGACCCCTCTCGCTATTAAAGAAAGGTTGCTGGGGTGCCCTTAGCTCAGTTGGTAGGGCGTCCCCCCCCATGGGCCTCGGCCGGCAGCGGACACGGGTTCGATTCCAGCCCGCGGTCGTTCTCTGCATGTCACTCCCCTCTCTGCCCCATTTCAACTCTGTCTCTACACTATCAATAAAGCATAAAAATGCCAAAAAAAATATCTTAAAAAAAAAAGAAAGGTTGCTATTACATATAGTTATGTCCAGCCCTGTATCCTGGAAATGAAGTTCATATTGGATGATTCTTTGCCTCACAACGTCACGTCGTGCCAGTAACTATGACAACCCGCTTGCCCGAACGGGCAACTCAATCCAAACCATCTAAAAAGACAAAACAATGTATCCGCTCAACTTCTGTGCACCAAGGAAGCAGACTGTTAGGAGTGAACACGACCCAAGTGACCCCCTTTCGAGTTGTTTTCACATAGACATGTAAATATTTAGAAATATCAAACCACTTGAAATAAACTTTTGCAAAAACATGCAGAGAAAAATACATTTACAGACTACATTCTGCATATCAACACATTTAGCTGTTGCTTTTATGTAGCCTGACTGATGGTCTGACTGTTGGACAGTAAGGGGAATCTGGCAAACTAGTTTTGGCTTAAATTAATCATTTGGGTAAGTCAGGGCAGAAAGCATTATGAACCCCTTAAAACCAATTAAGTATTTTTAATCATCTTAAGGCTTAACCCTTGGTGTGAATGAATGAAATAATAGCAGATACTCTTCACACATCCTGACATAGCAAAGAGGACAAAGCGTTGCTCCACTCCTCTATTCACATAACTATGGCTAACATTGTCCATGTAAAAAGGGAAGTAGATTGTCTTGTAGTAAACTTGTATTTAAATCAATATGCTAATACAAGTATGTTCCGTTCATTGGGCCCATTTGAATACAGCAGAGGTTTCTAAATAACCCAGGGGACACTGTAAAAAAAAAAAAAACATTTGCCCAGTGCTTTATAATTTAACACGGGGGAATGGTTTGAATGTGCTCTGTTTGGCTAACATCATGAGAGCACTGAGGAAGAGATGGTGCAAGTTAAAGGTTAACACAATGATGCAATCACAACCACACACACAGGGAGAGCCAGTGGTGTAACATCAAAGAGATCACACACATGGAACAATCACAGACTGATGACCAGCTGTTCTAGTTGTTAAATGCAGCAATGGGATAAGGCAAGAAAGAATGGAAAGAAATGAAAGAAAGACAAAGCAGACACATGGCGGCAACATTCAACAAACAGAGGAAATTGCCTCACTACAAGGGGCCGAAAAGAACATATATGAATGATTTAAAGATAAGGTCCCAGAAACAATCATTTTTTCCCCCATTGTTTCCACAAAGGGAGAACAAAGTATACAGCACAGAAAAAATTAGGAGACCAGTCTGGATTTTTCTTCAACCTTCATCTCTACATAACTTATTGAAAATGCTCTAAATGACAATATTTTTTTATTGTTAATTTGGTAGAAATGTTGTCAGTAGTTAATATTATCAAAACCAAAATGTTAATTTTACTCAAACATACTTTTCAAATTTACTTAAAGCCACCACGAGTAACTTTGTCCGTTGGCGGCCCCTTTGGACAAAAGCGGTAGTATTTTCACGACGCCAGCTGTCGTGAAGCTGTTTTCGTGCGAGATTCAAATAATCAGGAAGCAATATAGCGCATGTCCGTGTGTTGAAAGTGTGAGGGCACGGACTCTTTTCGGCTCCGTGAGAGTGGTTAGTGACACAGCATCAACTAATGCCAGTCAGTGCTACACACACCTGATTGCAATGAGTTGATGCAGTGTCACCTAACTCTCACGGAGCTGAAATATTACGTGTCCTCACAGCAAGCGAATGAACGAGAGACGGCAGTTAGTATGGATCACGATGAGGTAATGTGTTTATGTTGTTGTAAATAATGACTATTTCAGATGAATAATGGTCATCTGATGATGGTGAGGCAAAGTAAACTTTGTTTTAGTAGGATACCGCTCATTCATTTAGGAGTAAACACTGCAGTCTAGTTCGCTCCCGTGAAATTGTGTATACGTTGCTTGGCAACGCCCTCCCGCCCGTCTACCACTCTCCCTTTTAGCTTTTCTTCATTGCATTTTCTTTTTTTCTTTGATGGTTCAGCCCGTTATCAGTCATTATGACGACAAATAACTGTCTCAAACAAGGCTCCCGCTCCCCTTCCCTCACCTGGAGGGATATGCTTCTCAAATCGCATTGCTGCGCTACACTGAAATCTGCGACCAATTCGGATATGTGACCTCCACGCGAGAACCGAAAATCGGACCGGGTGTGCGACCAGACCAAACGCAGTAATAAAAACTATATAAAAACTTCTTTCTTTGCACTGATGGTCTCGTTTGCTGTTAAAGGTAATTTATGATTATCAGAGGAAACATGAGGCTGTTTAAAAGATATTTAAATGTTACTCGTAGCTGTTTTAAGAGTAAAACAAGAGACACTGATAATTTGGATATAGATGTATTCCCTGCTGACCGTCTGGGGTGGCTGTGCAGAGCGCTAAACACTAGGACAGCCGGTTGCGATTCACTTGTTCAAATTACCGGGATTTATCTACGTAGATCAATCTGGATTTTTCCATGTATGGTAATGCTGCAACGTGCTCCGGCACGCTCTGGCCATGCCCCCACCTGCCTGCTCAAATCTGCCCGTGCACCGCTGAAAGCGTTCCGGAAAGTAATCACAAAGGAGTGGGGTTTGCAGCAGGGGGGCGAGGGGGTGGAAAAGGACGAAGCCCTGTGTCTGAAATCGCGCACTCACGTAAGTGCACTTACATTGAGTGCACTTTATTATCCCTACAGTACACTTACTTATAGACGCAGTGCTCTCATTTCTACAGTGCACTGTCCAAACTGCCGTCGCGCACCTACCGGAAATGACTTTGTATTTTGAAGGTTCTTCTTCGGTGGTATTTTTTTTAAACGGTCGGATACAGTCTAAAACAGTGTAGTTGTACGGAAAAACTAAACAAATGTGTAATTTAACTTTTGTAGAGCGCGTCCGTCTCCACAGTTGCTTCAAGCTCCTCTATTTTGATTTTAATGTTCCGTCCTCTCCGCTACGTAGGCAAGATGGCGGCCGTTGAGTGTGGAAAGTGTCCATCGCTCCACACTCAAGTTTTAGACCGTTTTGAGTGCACGACCGAGGAACTTACAGTGCACTGCATTTTGGCACACTCTCCGTTTTTGCGCAAAGTGCACTCAAAAAAGTAAGTGTAAGTACAGAAGTGCGCGATTTCAGACACAGCCCTACTAGTGTTGACAGAGAATGCTGAAATCGAGAGGAAGCATTCCCCAAAAATCTACATAGTTTTTTGTGCTTTGATTCATGTCAGGTTGCTCTATAGGAGTCATTTATGAGAAATTAAGACCAGAAAAGTAGTATAATAGGAGATCTTTAATACCAAGTGTGGAGACAGCTATAGGGCAATCTAGACAGGGGTTTTCAAAGTGTGAGAGAGTGAGCCCCCCCTCAGAGAACAAATCCCCCCAAAAAAGGTCTAAATCCATGTGTGTTTTTTTTTTGCGTTTTCAAACACATTTCTTTAATAGATTTTAACATCTTTATCTAAGTATGTTTTTTTTTTTTTTTTTTTTAATACATTTGAACATCTTAATCCAGTGTTTTGATCCTGCTTCCGACTGAGTGTGCAGCGGAGTGAGAATGATAGGCAGACAGACAGACTTACCCACATTATTGACTATTGTTCGATTTTTTTTCACCTTTTTAAAGTGAAATGCATGAATCTGGTGCACTTAGAGAGGAAAATTAAGAGGCTTAATATGAGGAATTTTGTGTGAACAAATAATTTGGAGACACTGGGTCGGATGAATTAGAAGCTATTGAAGACAGACACATGGATTTTCCATAAAAATATTAATTTAAAATAAAACAATATATGCAGGGTCCTCTGGGTTGGGCTTGGTGCTCTTTTTCTTTAACAAGACCTATTTCTCTGTAATATAGTGAATGCATTTAAATGCAGTGAGAGGAACGAAGCAGAAGAACTCTTGTCCAGCTATACCGTGATGTTGATATAAAAAACCCAAACTCAAAAAATATATATAGGGGAGAGTGGCCTAAATTGTGCAACTTTTCACTCAAAGTGACTTTAAAGTAAGGCCTTGACAGTAAAGTCTCCAACTCAAATATGTACATATATTTCAGGGTGTTGTGCATCCCTGGCAATACAAACTTTGGATCGGGAATAAACTGTTGAAGAAATATAGCTTTCGGGAAAAAAAAGTTGTCTTGATGCACAACTTGCCCCCGGTGTGGTGTAAGTTGTGCGGTTGGAGAGAATACCATGGGGTGAATTGTGCCATTGATATATATCTCATAAACTGTAATGCAAGACAAATCCATTAGACAATCACTTATTTAAGTTGTATTTAAAGTAAATAAAGTAAATAGTTGACAAAGATTGAAGGACAATTTTCTTAAACAAGGCCTAGCAGATCTTATGGTTGTACCTGCAAAGCTCACAATGACAAAGTCACCATCATCATCTTTCTGGCCATCTGAACTCTCATCAGTGGTGTCGTTAAGTGGAATTGAGATGTCACTCTCTTCTGAGCTACTGTAGACAATCACTTTCTTTTGGTGACCAGCGTATACAGCCATGCCACTGGCACAACTCTTAGAAATGTACTTTGCACTAGTTGCTCTGTGCTTGTGGAACCAACTGCCACCTGACAAATGTGATTCCCCTACATTTCTGCCTTTAAATCAAGGCTCAAAACCCATATGTACACCCTGGTGTTTCCTCCCCATTAACTATCTTACCTCTGCACTACTATCTGTGTTTATGTGGATGTATGGGCTTTACGTCTTTTATTTTGGTTATTGTTATTTTACCTTCATTGTTTACCTACTGAATGCACTATGTACAGCACTTTGGACAGTGCAAACTGTCATAAATGTGTTTTTATAAATACATTTTACTTACTTACTTACTTATAACTCACCTAGGCCCTTTGGCACAAATCACCCCAATCCCAGAAATTTGGATAATAAGCATGATGCAGCAATTTAGGGCTGACATCGTGCTAACTGTATAGATTCAAAATGTAGTATACCAAAGCACTAAAACATGTGTCAAATGTTTTCAAACTTGTCTATAACCTGGATGAACTGGATACATACCAATAAGACACACCAAATCAAGGTAATGGGATTCACAATTCACCATGACAATTCCTGACAGCAAACCTGTTTCTTTAACTGAACTAGAAACCTTTGCATATACAGAGCATAACACACAAGACATAGAAAATGACATTGATCCGGAAAACAACTTACTTAACAACTTCAAAAACAGCTGCATTTATTACACAGATGAGCAATTTAATATACATTTCCAATCAGGAAACAACATGTCAATTATCCACTTTAATAGCAGAAGTCTATATGCCAACTTCCACAGCATAAAATAATATATAAAACTATTCAAGATTCCATTTGACATTATTGCAATATCAGAGACTTGGATCAGCACTGAGAAAGGTGTGGACTTTGGGATTGATGGCTATGAGCTGAATTATACTAACAGAGGCAAAAAAGTGGAGGAGGTGTGGCTATATATGTGGACAAAAGACTGAAATACAAGGTGGTGGAAAACATGACAACAGCGGTTGATGATTTATTGGAATGTGTTACAGTAGAAATATGTATGGAAAAGACAAAGAATGTTATTGTCAGTTGTATATACAGAGCTCCCGGATCGAGCATTGAAATATTTAAAGATTGGATGGAAAACATGTTCACAATATCATTGCAAAAGAATATGTTCATATGTGGAGATTATAATATTGACCTTTTGAATCCAAAAAAACATAAAATGACAGAGGAATTTATCAATACTATGTACAGTATGGGTCTATATCCTACAATAACAAGACCTAGTAGAATTACTTCTCATTCGGCAACATTAATAGACAATATATTCACAAATACTATGGATAACAATACAGTAAGCGGACTGCTATACAGTGACATCAGTGACCATTTGCCTGTTTTTGTTGTTTATCACTGTAACTATACGAAACTAAAGAACACCAGTCATTTTAAATACAAAAGACTGAGAACCGAATAAAACATAAATGCATTAAGGAATGACTTACTGAAACAGAATTGGAGGGTAATATATGAGGTAGAAGATACTGACAAAGCATATAATGGATTTCTTAACGTTTTTAAATCACTTTATGACAAACACTGTCCTGTGAAACAATACAGTGATGGACATAAACAGACAACTAGTCCGTGGATCAATAAGGGTTTGAAAAATGCCTGCAAAAAGAAAAATACACTGTATAGAAAATCTATGAAAAATCCAACTGCAGAAGCAGAAAATAAGTATAAAAAGTATAGAAATAAATTAACCAATATAATGAGGATATGTAAGAAATAATACTATAATAAAATACTAGAGAATAACAAAAATAACATGAACGGTTTATGGAATGTGCTAAATAGTATTATTAGAAATGGATAAAAAAATACAGGTTACCCTGAGTATTTCATGGAGAAAGAAAATACAATAGATAATATGGATGATGTGGTTGATGGTTTTAACAAATTATTCGTAAATGTGGGACCAAATTTGGCAGAACAAATGAATGACCCAGGATATGTGAGATCTGAAGACAATAATTATGATTTAATAGACATTAATCCAAAATCAAAGTTTCTAAAAGCAGTGGAAGAGAGTGAAATTATAGAGATTGTTCATAATTGTAAAAACAAGACTTCTACCGACTATAATTGACATTAAATGACATTGACATGAGAATAGTTAAACATGTCATTGAAGGAATCGCAAAACCACTTACGCACATCTGTAACTTATCATTTCAAACTGGTAAATTCCCCAAAAAAATGGAAATTGCAAAAGTCTTACCGCTGTACAAAACTGGAGACAAACACCACTTCACAAACTACAGGCCTGTTTCACTGCTTCCTCAATTTTCAAAAATTTTAGAAAAACTCTTTGCTGCCAGATTTAACAATTTCATCAATAGACACAATTTACTAACTGACAGCCAATACGGCTTCAGACCTAACCGATCCACTTCATTAGCAGTCATTGAGCTAATTGAAAAGATAACAAATTCGCTGGACCAAAAGAATTATGCAGCCGGTGTTTTTATTGATCTCAAAAAAGCATTTGATACCATAAATCATGACAGAATAATCAATAAATTAGAACGGTATGGTATCAGGGGGGTTGTATTAAACTGGTTGAGGAGCTATTTACAGAACAGGCAACAGTTTGTGAAGATGGGTGAACATATGTCATCTTGTTTGGACATTGCTTGTGGGGTCCCCCAGGGGTCAGTATTAGGGCCAATTCTTTTTATTCTCTACATTAATGATATATGCAAAATATCAAATATTTTACAATTCGTGTTATTTGCAGACGACACTAATATTTTTTGTACGGGAGAGGACTTGCAGCAGCTTCTGGAG
Organism: Ammodytes marinus; assembly: GCF_949987685.1. NCBI lineage: Eukaryota > Metazoa > Chordata > Actinopteri > Uranoscopiformes > Ammodytidae > Ammodytes > Ammodytes marinus. The sequence continues at coordinate 30,135,681 of NC_137212.1, forward strand.
TTAATTACAACTGAAATGAGCAAATTAAAAAAGTGGTTTGACAATAATAAATTGTCATTGAATCTAAGTAAAACAAAAATCATGTTGTTTGGAAATTGTAATTTAAATAATGACGTAAATGTTAAGATTGACGGTGTTAATATTGAAAGAGTGTATGTAAATAAATTCCTTGGTGTGACAATAGACCATAAGCTCAGCTGGAAACCTCACATAAAACATGTTAAATCTAAACTGTCACGAAGCATCTTAGTCCTGGGTAAAGCAAAGCATATATTGGATCAAAAATCATTGCATATTCTTTACTGCTCAATGATCTTACCTTATTTAAATTACTGTGTGGAGGTTTGGGGGACCACTTACAAAAGCTCACTGCTTCCATTAGTCACAATACAAAAACGAGCCATAAGAATAATCAATAAAGCTGGATATTATGATCACACCAACCTCCTCTTTTTACATTCCCGTATCATAAAGTTCAATGACCTGGTTGAATATCAAGTTGCACAAATCATGTTCAAAGCTAGAAATAAACTGTTACCAGGTAACATTCAAAAACTTTTTTTTGACCGAGAGGGGGGTTACAATTTGAGGCAACAGTTACACTTTAAGACACTGGCTGTACGCATGACTTTAACATGTCATTGCATCTCAATTGGGGATGTGACACTGTGGAATGGGATGAGCATGGAGCTAAAGCAATGTCCAAACATGATCCAGTTTAAAAAAAGGTTCAAAGCAATGATTTTCAAAAGGTACAGGGATGAGGGTGTGAAGTAAGAAGGAAATTATAATTATATGGATATATTTACTGATTGTATAGATATGTATGTAGATATGGATATATTGATTGTTTATAAATATAAATATAGATATATGCATGATATAAATATATAAAACATAAAAGATTCATAGTATATTAAGTAGTATGTATGTATGTATAGTTCGTAAATGGCAAATATAATATAGTATCGCCAATTGTACAGAGAGTATATGGATTAAGAGAAGCGAATATAATAAATTTTTTTATTTTTTTTATTTAATAAATATTTTTATTTTTTATTTTTTTTACTATGGAAAAGGGGTAGGATTAAATAAGTGTATACTTCTTCCTGCTCCTTTTCAGGCATATCTCAGAAATACAGATAATTTGTTCTTTTTTTTGTGAAAACATCATTTGTTTGTATTTCCATGCTTTTCATTTTGTTTTGAATGTTTGATATGTCTAAAATAAATTGAATCAAATCAAATAAAAAATAATTGTTCAGACACAATAATCAAAAAAACCTTGATCATGGAAATTTTACTTTGAAAGGCAAAACACAGTTTTTTTAGCTTAAATGTGCTTATATCTTATTCCTTGTGTCTCCCTTCTTTACAGGATGAGTCAAATGGATTGCTCTTCTTAAATATGTGGTCACATTTCCAATTTCTTCCACGGTTTTCTAGAAACAAGGGGTGGCACAACTTCCAAAATGCACAACTTAGGACACTCTCCCCTATATATTTTTTTTTTCACATATTTGTCTGCGCCCCCCCTGCCATAACCCCGCGCCCCAGTTTGAAAACCACTGATCTAGACTCTCCGAGCTGTGGCATCTCTTCCCAGAATAAATGAATGCTACATCAGCATGGTGCATATCAGAATATATGAATGCTGGAGCGTTGTGGAGTCAACCTTACAGAAAACACCTGCTGATAATTTCCAACCAAACACTGCAGGCTTTTCAGACAACTGTTTTTTTCTCTCTTGTCATTAATGCATTGCTGCACATGATGACATGTCCAGGTATTTAACATGAAAATGTGTCTATATTTATATATATATATATATATATATATATATATATATATATATATATATATATATATATATATATATATATATATATATATATTGTATATACACTGTATATATACATACCCCTCCAAGAAACATCATCAGGCCTGCAACCATATGTTGTACGCACTTCATCTGTCTTACTGAGTTGTTTTGCATGCAATAAAAGACACCTTAAAGAAGACCTATTATGCTATTTTTCAGTCTAACTTTCCCAACCTACAGGCTGGCCCCACGCCCATGTCATGGGCTATGTGCCTCGCACATTCTTCATCTTCCTGTTGCTGTTGGGCGGAGTCAAACGTTTAGCTTTAATTTTGGACGTTGTGAGGAGATAACAAGTGTCATATATTTGACATAATAATGATAAAATTACATTTAAGGGGATAATTGTGCTCCAGACACTCTATTCTTAATCCCTAATAACATCTACAATTTCAAATATTTTTAGTTTTAAACACAACAGCAGTTACTATTGCAAAACAGTCTTTTGTCCCGCTTCTCAAGAATCACTGAACTATCCTAAGTTATCAAGGGCTGTCGCCGACTAAGAATTGACATAGTCGAATCGGATTGGTGAAGTCTTGACTAATAGTCTAATCATATTTTTTTTCCCGCTCATTGATCCATATTCTCATTTGCAAGACTACCATGGTGATTTATAAACGCACAATGAAGGCCTCTACACATATTAAGCGATGAAACAGGCAGACAGCTGGAGACTGAGGCCATTTCAGAATTAGGTGTGACGCGATCACACAAGATAATGCGATGTATGCTATGGTATAAACAATATAGGTTATAAACAGCGCTACCCTTGGTGTGACACCCTGCTATTAATATTAATAGGCTGTTATTTATACCACACTAGGCGATGTATCATGATTTATTGTAAGACACGAGGCAATTCCATGTAAAATCAGACATTCAGCACCCCCCATATAGCCAGACTAGAATTCACTGAGATTGGCAGCCCGATCGGACTCCTTCTATCAAATCAATGAATATTCCACTATTGGGGTCACCCAAATTATTGGATACATGTAGTAAAAAGTAGAATATTTCCCACTGAATTGTAGTGGAGTAGAAGTTTAAAGGACCATGAATGGTTTTTATATTAAATTACAAAAGCCTCAAACTAGTACTTAAGTACAGCACTTAGTTACATAACACCTCTGTGAAAATAACATACAACAGTAATATCATAACATAATTGTGGAAGATGTACCGCAAATACGAGGTGGCAGCGGCTTTGATTTGTCTGTGTCTGTCTCAGCAGGCAGCGCGTGACAACACAGCGGTGATGCTACGCTACAAGGAACAGTCACATTAACAAGCTGGGAAAAGGAGGAGTAGAGGGAGGAGAGAGGAAGACAACACAATCCAAACAATAAACTGAGAGGTGCAACATTATGCATTATACAAAGCCTGGCAAACCAAGGAATTTCATTTACTTTTAAATAGCTCTTGCCTTGACAGCCTTTTCCACCGGGGAGCCAGCACTCCTGACAGCGCCTTGTGTCTTATTTCTACATTTTTTCAAACGGGGAGGTGCTGTCGACACTACTGAGAAACAGAGCATGTTTTTAAAAGGTCTTGCAACACCGAGGGCTAAGAACGGTAATAGCATTTCAGCTTAAGCAAAACAGGTGCAGCGCCATGAAGAACATCAAGGGAATGCCTAGGTTCTTGCAATATAGACCCAACCCCCAAAATGGCTCCCAATGTATTTGACTTTGTTCATGTTCACGTTCATTCACGTTCCTCTCTTCTGCGTTGTCCACCGGGAGATGTTGTGATCCTCCCTTTTAACATAGTGTACAGAATGTCTGTCTGATACGCCAGCCTTTAAACAACCCTGCAGCAGCATAGCAACATTGGAGAACAGATTAACACATCTGTAGGAGAGCGCTTTATAAGAACATGTCCTTGGATACAATGGCTTTATTTTGAATGAAATATTGGTACAGCTTTTTTATTTTGCTTGTGTTGGGTTTCCATCATGACACACAGCCAATACTCAATTGAAGGTTATAGGTTGAAGAAAAGGCAGCTCAAAGTTTTGGAAGAGGGCCATTCCTCCCAACTGCAATAACATCCACTGTACAATGGCTCACATTGAACAATGCACATTTAATATTTTTGAATTCTGCCTGGGCAACTAAAGTAAATCTATCCATCCATCCATTTGTCCAAAATTTCACACCGAAGGCAATGTATTATGAACGTTGCATTTCTATTCCTGTTATTACTTTCTGAATTACAGTATATCTGATCTTTCAGTGCATGTACTGTATAATTGAGGATCTTATTCAATTAGGATGCAACAAACAAATGACTACTTAAAAACACACTAACAGCTTTTGTTCCACCAAATATGCAGCAGTTGTAGCAGGTGAAAGCACACAGTAGATTTACTGTCTGTGATGCTCCAGTTGGCATCAGAGAGCTAGTAGACAGCAGATTTAAGTAGAAGTGATAACTTTTTACTATAGAGGAGCAAATGTCATATGACTGTTTGTAGCTTCTGCCGGATGCATTAGAAGTTGACCTGTATGCCAAACATTACGACACTATATCATTTTTAAGTATTATTGATTTGTATTATAATACCTATAATACAGACCTATATTTAGTACATAAATCAAAACTGCTTTTTTATTTTTTGTGGTTGTCAGAAATACAAGGCAGAGAAGACGGCAAAGAAAGCGAATAAGTCTTATTTGATCAGAAATATGCAGCCTTCATAGAGTTACTTAGGGAAACTGAGAAAATCTACCAAAGCACTTTAATCTTGAATTACATTGTTATGGAGATTTCAGATTGATATCAATATAAATGCTTAAATAGATCAAACATGCTGGTAAGACTTTTCTTCTAAATATGAATTTGTATTCACTATGTTCCAGTAATACACAAACAGAGTTTCTAACAGCGGCGGCAGTCTCCGGCAGTGGAATAAAGTAATGCTTGATATGAGTAATGAGGTGTCCTTTCACATCTTCTGTTCTTCTGAGCAGTATTAACACCAGGGACCTGAGTGCACTGCGACTAGACAGCCAGCATCTGTCTCTCTCTTCCACTTAAATAAGCCCCCCCCCCCCACCACCACACTCCACACACGCGACACACACTTTTACACATGCTCACAAAGCAGTCCAGACATCTGGTGGGGGGCTCTGCTGGGTCCTGCCCACTGTGGTAGTGGGGCACCTACAAGGACTAAAGATACTTCAGCAGTAATGACACGTCCCTATTGGCCAGACCGGTGCAGAGAAACAGGAAGTAGGGACAAGAGTGAGTGTCGATGAGGTCATCCGTCATGGGAGCGTGATTTAAATACAGTAGAACAGAGAGTCACAGAGACACAGAGAGATATAATGTCCTTTGCCTGAGGGCCAAGGTAAGAAATGTGACTAAGTTTCAGCTTTTTGAACACCTTCCAAAACAGCTATAAATGAACTGAAATGTGCTTAAATTGGCAGTGATAATACAATCATTTTTTAATGAGATGTTTAAACATATTTTTAATGGGGAGTAGAGTCTTTTTCCCGGATAATAATAGCCTACTGGACATTTATTCGATGGGAAATTGTTTGACCTTGTATAAGAAGAAGGTTAGCCTGTACAGCTTGAGCTCACAATACACTACACATTCGAGGTGGCAATCGTATTGCAATATGTTGATATGCATTTAATTTTTTTTATTGTAAAAGACTGCTTTTTTAACCAAATATATTTTAGGGTATGTACTGGTGTGCTTTATGCAGTTTTTTGTACAAGAAACATTATCGTTAAAAACCACTATAAAAACGAGGACGCTATAAATACTGGAGATATCTTATTCTGTGACGTATAAACAGATTACTGCACACTCATAATGGTTTCACTGATAATGTCTTATGGAGGAGCTGAGGGCTATGTGGTGTTGGGTTTGCCACTGTACAGTAGTAGATTTAGAGTACAGCTTTAGTATGAACACACAATATTGAGAAGCGGCCTAGGTAAGGTTTTCATTAGCACTGGATATTTGAAATTTGCAGGTAATACTACACAATTATTGTTATTATTTATTATATGCTTAACTGGTCTTTTGTCACAGCGGGCACACAATGAATTCAAGTGATAGAGTAAACCATAAATTAGACAAAACGACGTAGTTGATCTCAGTGATGACTTCGAATAGTGCCATGATCATTTGGAATATAATGCTTGACCAATCCAGCTAAAAACTGATATTTTGAACCTGTGTTCTTCATCTTGTGACAATGGAGAGTACTCAAAGAGTAAAGATACATAGTGGTGAATAAGCCATGTGTACACTCACCATTGGCAGGGTTTCCTCCCGGGTTGAGGGTGACTCTGAAGGCTTGGTGCCAGGTGTGACGTCCAGGGGGAGCGTCACATGGGTCAATGTAGAGCAGAGCACCTCCAAATCCAAGCTCAGACAGCAGGGAGAGCTACGCACACGCAAACACACACACACACACAGGTTGTGTTTTTATCACTTCGGAGGACATTACATATACTTACAGTCATATGAAAAAGTTTGGGAACCCCTCTCAGCCGGCATTATAATTGACTCTGCTTTCACAAAAAAAAGATAAAAGTGGTATGTCTTTAATTTACCAGGAACAGCTAAGTACTGGGATGTTTTCCAAACAAAGATTTTTTGAAAAGCAGTATTTGGTTGTATGAAATAAAATAAAATGTGAAAAACTGGCTGTGCAAAAATATGGGTACCCTTGTGGTTTTGTTGATTTTAATGCCTGTAACAGCATGTAAAACTGATGAATTTAAACACAAAGTTGGTTGGATTATGTTGTTAAGCCTTGAACCTCATAGAAATGTCTGTTTAATCATGAGAAAATGTATTTTAGGTGCCTAAATGCAAGTTGCACTTCTCTTTGACTCTCTGCTGAAGTGAGACAGAATGGGATCATCAAAACAGCTCCCAAAAGATCTGAAAAACAAAGATTGTTCATTGTCATGGTTTAGGGGAAGGCTACAAGAAGCTTTCCCAAAGGTTTCAATTGTCAATTTCGACTGTAGGGAACGTTGTCAGGAAATGGAAGGACACAGGCACAGTGGCAGTTAAACCCAGGCATGGCAGACCAAGAAAAAAACAGGAGCGGCATAGGTGGAGGATTGTGAGAATGGTTGCACACAACCCACAGATCAACTCCAAAGACCTGCAAGAACATCTGGCTGCAGATTGTGTATCTGTACATCGTTCAACAATTCAGCGCAATTTGCACCAAAACATCTGCTTTTTATAAAGACCAAATAACTTAATTTTTGTCTCATCAGTCCAAAGCATTTTCTTCCAATATGAATCTGGCTTGTCTAAATTAGCTTTTGCATACTCCATGCAACTGTATCTGTGGCGTGGGCGCAGAAAGGGCTTCCTTCTCATCACCTGGCCATACAGATGTTTTGGTGCAAATTGCACTGATTTGTTGAACCATGTACAGATACACAATCTGCAGCCAGATGTTCTTGCAGGTCTTTGGAGGTGATCTTTGGGTTGTGTTCAACCATTCTCACAATCCGCCGCATATGCCGCTCTTGTACTTTTCTTGGTCTGCTAGACCTGGGTTTAACTGCAACTGTGCCTGTGTCCTTCCATTCCCTGACAACGTTCCTTACAGTAGAAATTGACAATTGAAACCTTTGGGAAAGCTTCTTGTAGCCTTCCCCTAAACCATGATAATGAATAATCTTTGTTTTTAAGATCTTTTGGGAGCAGTTTTGATGATCCCATTCTGTCTCACTTCAGCAGAGAGTCAAAGAGAAGTGCAACTTGCATTTAGGCACCTAAAATACATTTTCTCATGATTAAACAGACATTTCTATGAGGTTCAAGGCTTAACAACATAATCCAACCAATTTTGTGTTTAAATTAATCAGTTTTACATGCTGTTACAGGCATTAAAATCAACAAAACCACAAGGGTACCCATATTTTTGCACAGCCAGTTTTTCACATTTTATTTTATTTCATACAACCAAATACTGCTTTTCAAAAAATCTTTGTTTGGAAAACATCCCAGTACTTAGCTGTTCCTGGTAAATTAAAGACATACCACTTTTATATTTTTTTTGTGAAAGCAGAGTCAATTATAATGCCGGCTGAGAGGGGTTCCCAAACTTTTTCATATGATTGTACATTAATTTCCTGGAGACTGGCCCTTACCTCAACCTAAGTTTACCCTTACCTTAAATAAAGTCTTCACCCTAAAATGTCATTATTACGTTATGGGGACTTCAATTTTGTCCCCAAAAAGGAAGGCACGTCCCCCACAACAGTGTAGTAATATCCCCCCCCCGCCCCCCCCACACACACACAAAAGGTTCATTTATTAGTAAAAAGAGATGCCACAATTATCCTCTTAAAAACACAGAACAGACCTGGTGAAAGATTTTGACACAGCAAGAAATACACAGTGACATGCTCACACCTATACACTGCCATATTGAAATTTAAATAAAATTGAACTTGCATCTCCAGTTTCTCCACGCATGTAGTCCCACTGCATGCAGTTGGTCCCCCATTTTCCCTGCTGTTGCCTCTCTGTAAATTGGCCATCTGAATACAATATGTATCCTTTTTCACTGGCAAACACTAGGTATTATGATAATGTCTATGGTTTTAGTTCCTATGGTTATTGCAATATGCTGTATATGAACACTGGGGAACAAATGCACAGGGAGCATTTTCTGCTCTGGATCTCATTGTTAAACAGTCACATAAAGGACGTTGTTGGGGAAGACTGTTTTACCCGACAGTATACTATAGCTAACAATAAGTAAATACTTTATGTGCATATTATGTGGAACATAGGGTCGGCCGATATGAACAATTTACTGTGTGGCAATATCAATCTGTCAACTTTCACACTGTTTATACTGTGGGTACCATGGTACAATGGCTCTGTGTGCGTGGCTGTTTCGGGGCTGTTGCAGACCAATGACATGGACTGCTTTATGCCAGTACTGGATTTGTATACACTTTTGGCAACACATTGATCATTGATTTGTCATGAAAGGGGACATATTATGGAAAACTAACTTTTTCCAGTGTTTGTGCACAATGTTTAGGTATTTGCTGTCCCTACTTGCACAAAAGCTGACAAAAGACAACTAAGTCAGTTTCCTCTGGGCCGCTTATGTCAAACATATGTGTACAATGACACCTGTATTCTAAAAACCTTTGACAAGATTTATAACATATAACACTCCCAGGTGAAAGCTCCAAATGAGAAGCCAGAGACTATGCAGTTGATTGGCATGTCAACACGCCCCCATTTTGTTTATCAATAAACCATGAAAACATTTTCTGTATTCATCAGAAGTAAACATTTGAACCCCGCCCATTAGCATAATGTCTCTTTTAATTGGTTTCATTCCACCAAAAACCCAACTTTTCATCTGTTTATTTGATCCATACGGTCTCTCACCTCAACCTCTTTCAGGGTGGACTGAATCTGGAAGTTGTACACAACTTAATTGTTGTGCAAGGATCACAGTTTCAGTGATGCTTCTTTGTGTGATTGGCCAAATGACTCCAAAATATATGCGAAGTCATGAAATGTGTTGTAGTATTGTCTATGTATAAGCATTTCTGTGAAGAAAATACAGTGTCACCGGTGAGTGTGTGTGTGTGTGTGTCTGTGTCTTTTTTAGCTAATGAATATTGTTGCGGACCGTGGTGTCAATTCTTTAATAATCTTCCCATCGGTCGGTCAAAACATTGCGCATTACTAATGCAATGTTGTCTGAATGTTGAATTATAATTGTCTAAAATTAATTGGAATGAATATTACACATGTATTCACAATTAATTTACTTTTTGAACACAATTTTAGCTCAGGTGACTGGTTGTTTTTCTAACCATGATCAAAAGGTCATAGCGTGTTGATTTTTATTTTGCTGACATCACTGGTCATAATGGAGAAAAGTTGCTGGATGGGAGGAAGAGTGCACAGCAGTATTTCATTGTTGTCCATGGGAGATGTAGCGTCCTTGTTTTTTTATGAGTGTAGATGACTATTTTATTGAATATGTGACACCAGCCACGGTCACTCTCCTCTCATCTCACACTCTGTCCTTCACTGGAGAACTGCTGCACACGCACGCAGATACACAAACACATGTGTGCATGCACGCACTGGCGATAACACATACACAAACACACACATGCATACAAAGACACACGCTCACAGGCACAGTCAAACACTCTTATTATATGCACCCAGAAAATCCACCATCTCCACCACCCACTCTCATGCATGTGCAATACACACACATATGGCTTGAGGACAAAACGTGTGGTGTGCAAAAAGCTTTGCAGTACCTTTGCAATGAACACACATTCACCTAGGAATTCACAACTAGACAAATGCAATTATCAATCGTGTTCACAAATCTTGACCTTGTAGTGTTTGGAAGTAAATATATATATTTATAAATGTGTGTGTGTATATATATAAACAATTTTTTTATAAATAACTGTACTGGAATATGACTATATACTGAAATATGATCATAGTGTGATTTATTTAGATATACTAGTGCAGTGCCTGTAGGAAGCAGGTATTAGCTTATGCATGCTTAAAGCGATCCTATTATACTACTTTTCTGGTCTTCATTTCTTGTTAAAAACTGCTATAGAGCAACCTGACACGAATCACATCACAAAAAACTATGTAGACTTCCTTTTACCGTAGCGAGCACAGCAGTCTCTCTCTACACACTGCTTTGAGCTTCTCCGCCCCTCCCCCCTGCTGCAAACCCCACTCCGTTGTGATTGGTTACCTTCCTTCCAGCGGCGGGAAATTTTCAGGAAGGTGGGGGCATGCAGCCAGAGCTTGCCTGAGCGGCAGCATTACCATACATGGAAACATGACAGAAACGACCCGAGCGTGACAGAAACAATCCGGAAATTTGAACGAGTTCGGCTCGACCGGCTGCCATAGTGTTTAGTGCTCTGCATAGCCACCCCAGACGGTCAGCAGGGAATACGTCGAAATGCATGTACGTAATTATTTGATACTCTAGTATGGTTAAACATGACTATAAATCATTATAACAACGTTTATAGGTCATAAAAGTCGAAAAGTATCATAGGACCTATTTAAATGTAACCAGTCTATGGAAGTGTGACACAGAAACAGATGTAGCCTACACATAGGCAGTGTCACACAGTCATTGAAATGGCTGTCGAATCACTCGTCAATGTCACTTCCGTGACCGTGCTAACTTAAATGGAAACCGCTATTGACATGCTAACTGAAATTAGCATCAATGTCGCAGAAGTGTTTAACTGTACAATAACTATATAACAATGAAAATAGCGTAACGTGCGGTCTTTAACACTAAGGCGGACAGGTTTGAGGAGTTGTTGATGTCTGTGGAAAGGTTTAAGAACGTTTTGTTTGGAAAGTTGGGTGCATTGAATGATGAGGTAACAACATGCAGTGTCTGCTGTGTGTGTCTCGCTCGTCAATGCAAATTGGTCCAAAAAAATCAAAATCAAGGATGCACACCTTTGTGCCGTGCGCAAGCCATATCCGGAAGCTCAGGCCGATCTGACTAAAAGTCAGAGATATGAGAGCCACAGACACAAAGACAGAAACACAGACAGTAAAATCCAGGTGGTGACTTTTTTCGGGGCCGGGCAGTATATTACACATACACAGATTGTTGTAGGTTGACTATAAACCTTTCATGAACCTTGAAAGATGTGGTCTTTAAATACATTCTGTGATATTGAGTTTTGTTACATTGACTCCATATTGAGATAAGTGGGTTTGTTGTAAAAATGAAAACAAAAATACAACTGGAATGAAATGAGCTAAGCTAATGCTGTTAATCTTCCGGCCTTTACTCAGAAAAACGGCGTTGGTAGTGGGTTGATGAAAGAAGACACAGTTTGAGGCAGATGAGGAGGTCTTCAGGAACAATTCTTTTTTTTTAACAACAAAACTCATCCTGCAGTCAAAACGAAGACAATAAAAAGTTAAAGTGTTTGTAGCCAAAAAACTAATAGAGGTACATGACTTACTTAGGCCTTTAAGTTCCCTAGGGAACATAGGCCATCGATGAAAACCCTCCATCCTCTTCGGTCTTGTGCCATCCGATCTAGTTGTTGCCATGTCAGCCCTTTCGACTTCATCTCCTGCTCTGTGGTTCTTCTCCAGGTGGCTCTCGGTCTTCCCCTCTTTCTCCTGCCTTGTGGGTTCCACATTAGGGCCTGTTTTGTAATTCATTTGTGTTTTCTTCTGAGTGTGTGGCCAATCCATTTCCATTTTCTTCTCCTGATTTGGGTCTCTATTGGTTCTTGTTTGGTGAGTTCCCACAGGTTGGCATTTGATATGGTGTTGGGCCAATAGATTCCCAGGAGGCGTCGTAGACAGCGGTTGCTGAATGTCTGTAGTTTGTTGAGTATGTTGGTGGTTGTCTTCCAGGTTTCGGATCCGTAAAGTAGAGTGGATTTGACAGTTGAGTTGAAGATTTTAAGTTTGGTCTTCAGTGATATGTTTTTTGTTTTCCAGATTTTATTTAAGATGTTAAATGTTGTCCTTGCTTTCCCAATTCTGGCTTTGGCATCCTCCTCCGATCCTCCTTCTACAGTAATTACACTCCCAAGGTATGTGAAACTGGTTACATCTTCTAGCTGGTTTTGATCCATGGTTATTGGTGTGTTCTTGTTGTTGATTCGCATTACTTTGGTTTTTGATGAGTTGATTTTGAGCCCGAGTGAAGCAGCAGTTGTCTCTAGTTTGTGTGATTTTTCCTGCATCTGTTGGTGGGTGTGTGCAAGTAGTGCCAAATCATCGGCAAAATCCAGATCTTCAAGCTGTTCGGTCAAGCTCCACTGTATGCCGGTTCGGCTGTTGTTGGTTACCCGTTTCATAGTCCAGTCTATGCAAAGGAGGAAGAGGAAGGGTGAAAGCAAGCATCCCTGCCGCACCCCAGTCAGGACCTCAAAGGCCTCTGATACGCATCCTTCATGGATAACTTGGCATTGCATCCCATGGTAGGTGTTCTTGATGATGCTGATGAACTTGGGTGGGATGCCGTAGTGCCCCATCAATTTCCACAGCATCTCCCGATCCACACTGTCAAAGGCCTTTTCAAAGTCTATGAAATGTATTAAGACAGGAGAGTTCCATTCGATGGATTGTTCAATGATAATCCTGAGGGTGGCTATTTGATCTCCACAGGATCTACTGCTCCTGAAGCCGGCCTGGTTTTCCCTCAGTTTCTCGTCCACCGCCTTCTGGAGTCTCTCAAGTATAATGCGGTTGAGCACCTTCCCAGGTGTGGAGAGCAGCATTATTCCTCTGTAGTTTTTGCACTCCCTGAGGTCCCCTTTCTTTGGAATCTTTATAATGTTGCCATCTCTCCAATCTGACGGGACATTTTCTTCCTCCCAGATGATTTGCATGAGATGGTGAAGCATGTTGGTGGAGGTTTCGATGTCTGCCTTGAGGCATTCGGCTGGTATCTCGTCCGGCCCCTCTGCCTTGCCTCCTCTCAGGGCCTTGATGGCCTTCTTGATTTCAGTCTTGGTGGGGGGGTTGCAGTTTATCTCCAGCAGGTTTGCGGCTGGTGGGATCTCTGCTGTTATTTGAGGGGGGTGTCTGTTAAGCAGTGCTCTAAAGTGATCTGTCCACCTCTTTAGTCTTTAGTTGGTCTTCCTTGGTTGTGAGGAGTGTTCCCTGTGAGTTTTTAATGTGTACTTGAGTTTGTTTGAACTTGCCTGTGAGCTTTTTGGTTGTAAGGTAGAGTTCCTTGAGGTTGTTCTTTCCTGCTGCTTCCTCTGCCTGTTGTGCTAGATCCTCGATGAACTTCTTTTTGTCCTTTCTGACACTTTTCTTCACTTCTTTGTTTGCTGCTTGATATTCCTTCTGCGCTGTTGCCTTTGTTGCTCTGGTTTTACTTCTGTTTAGTAGCTCCTTCTTCCCCCTTCTCTCGCTCACTTTCATGATCGTTTCTGTGGATAGCCAGGGTTTGATGTTTGTTTTCCTTCTCCCTACCACTTCTTCGCATGTCTCTTTCCATATGCTTTTCAAACCTTTCCATGTATCCTCCAGTGATCTTGGGGTTTCTGCATCCTGGTGTTGTAGGAATTGTAGTGCTTGGAACCGGTTGTGTAATGTGACTTTGTACAGTTCCGATGTGCCTATATTCTGAAATTGCTGTACATTGAATTTGACTCTTCCTTGTCTCGGTTTCATGCGTTTCAGTTTCAGCTGGATCCTTGCTGTAACCAGGTGATGGTCAGATCCAGCATCAGCTCCTCTTCTAGCTCTGACATCCAGCAATGAATGCCTAAACCTTTGGCTAATGCAGATGTGGTCGATCTGATTTTCTGTGATATGGTCGGCAGAAACCCAAGTTGCTTTATGTATGTCCTTGTGTGGGAAAATGGACCCACCGATGACCAGGTTGTTGTCTGCACAAGCCGCTGCAAATCTTTCTCCATTTTCATTGATGGATCCTAGTCCATGTCTTCCCATTACTAGTTCGTAGCCATTGTTGTTTCCACCTATCTTGGCATTCATGTCTCCCATCAGGATCACAATGTCCTTTTCTTTCTTGGCCTGGAGTATGTGGTATAGTTGATCGTAAAAGTGATCCTTGGTTTCATCAACTGCGTCGTTGGTGGGGGCGTAGCATTGCACTACCTGGAGGTTTATTTTCTTGTGTGTAGTATGGAATTTGGCTGTGATGATCCTTGAATTGATGGGTTCCCAGCTGATAAGGGCCCTCTGTGCTTCTTTAGAAAGCATGAATGCCACTCCCTCTGTATGTGGTGCAGAGTCATCTGGGTGCCCGGAGTACAGTATGGACTCTCCGCTCGCCAGCTTGACCTGCCCTGTCTGAAGCCATCTGGTTTCACCCAGACCAAGGAGAGATAGATTGTACCTCCTCATCTCCTCAGCTATCACTGCCGTCTTTCCTCCTGCATACATGGTCCTCATGTTCCATGTTGCTATGGTGGTGGGTCGTCTAGGGGTCAGAAGAAGCTTCGGACGCACTGTCTCCTTGCGGTTTTCCATGTGCGTCGTCATTTTTTCTTTAGCTTGGGACGCTGAAGAGTCTTCCATTCCAAGACTTTGGGATTTTTTAGTTTTCATCAACGTTTCTGTAGCATGTAGGATTTTGCGAGTTGGGGTTGCTAGCCCCAAGCCCAACCTTCCACCATTTATGGTTTCTGGAGTTTTGGAGTTGGTTTGTTAGTCCTCTCCCCTATCCTATTGTCTTCCAGGTAATAGATTACAGTCTCATACCACATGAGGCCAGACAGGGTTTGGGTTGTGTACAAGCTGTCTCGGCACTTCAAGCCCAACCAACTCCTGCTGCTGTGTAGTAAAAGCTGCAACCGGGCAAGCATTTTGTACCAGCAGCGCGAGACAATAGAGGTACATGCATAAAACCAAAAGCTATGAAGAGTTCCTGTATACTAAAAGACCTGTCTCTTCCTGAATTGTGGTGGCATTTAATCTGAAAATCTAAGTGAGCTGATTGGTCCTTATGTCAGTAAACTCCACCTCGCCTAACTCCTGATTGGTGGACCCTAACTAGCTCTGACCTACAATGTCCAGAGGACATTTGGGGTAATCATCGCCTGAATGTGCTATGCCATTTGGGGCCAGGACGTCTCATTCAGTAACTTTAGGACAATCCCTTTAGCCAATACATTAGCTATTAAACCTTCACCTTTTCCCCGAGACATGTAAACCCAGACCAGACTGTCCTAAATTGCCCCCCACGTAGGATCATCTCTAAGTCTCCCTTTGTGTGCAATTTAAATGATCTACAGATCAGCCTGCTGGCTTCCTCAACTTAAGCAATCCACGTTCCTATCCTGCACACACATATACCCACGAGAGCTGCCCCAGGCTCCCCTTATAGTTAATTCTGCATGTAATTAAACAATCGCCTGATTATCAGTAATCTTAGAATGTGTCATAACGAAATACACTACACTAACATGGTCAAAACACCTGTTCTGTCCGTGTTTGTATCAAATATGAAACCTGCTCCATGTGTAACATTGGGCCTGCAGTCACCGTCACACGCTCATTAGTGAGAGTACAAGGCTCATCAATCATTCTGTGTAAAGGGCGATCATTTTTCTCAGCTGCCGACACGCATAGAGACATCATATTAGAAGCCCACCTGAACAAATGTGTCACAAAGTGTGGGCGAAGGAGGAAAAATGGGTCAGCAAAACAGCCTGTTGCTGGAAGGGGTCCCATGTGGACTTAATGGCTTTTTAACAGTCCCACTCTCGAGTCAATGTAAACGCAGTATGCTGACCCCTCTTTAAAAATGTCCTCTCCTTTTTTTGTAACCTCCATTTACTCTTGCTGAGGCTCATTAGCTTGTCATTTATCACTTACCTTCAGAAATAGAGTAACGCTCACCGGATAAAGCAAAGGAGACAGCCGGGGAGAAACAAAAAGTAGTTTGATGGTTTTCTAGGAAAATTCAGAGCCTGTATTTCATTAAAGAGTGACTTTGATGTTTAATCTTTAAGCCAACATGGATCACAGGTCCTAAAGGAAGTGCTGTGGATGACTCTCGGAAACATATCCATCTTCGTATCCATGAGTTTTTTTTTACTGTTCATAATAAAAAAAAAATTAGCAAATAATTAGTTTTATTTTAGCATGTTGGGATTGCTAAGGCTCTTTGTTCCTTTACTTTTCAGCAGAATAACCTAGGACTTTGAGGATATCGTGATAACATAATAGGCAGTTTTGAAGTATGATGACATTTGTTCACATTGTACGTATTAAACATATTAACGTTAACACAACAGAAAAAAGCTACTGCTCTCTGTAAGTGGCAGTTCAGTTCTCTTCACCTGGTCCGTCTATGTTAGATAGAAAACAAGAGTGCAGGCAGACCTGATTCCTGACCAGATCCTTTCAAAATGGAAATCCCAATTTAAGATGAAATGACTTGGTTTCCCATAGCTTTCAACCACGCAGTATTTCTTACATTCATTTCATGAACATTTCAGAGTTTCTGGTTGTCACGGTTCTGCCTACTACCTGCCCTTCTTCTGTGTGATCCGCGCCAGGTTTTCCTTTATCCTGGCTGACTGACAAGGGAGACAGTCAATTGTCGTTGCCGTCCGCCCCACTCCTGTATCCACTCTCCTCATCAGCCTTGCCTTTAAAGCCACACCAGGATCGACAGTCGGCACTGGATTATTGCATTCATGTTCACGTCTGGTTATGCCATACTCCTGACCCAAGCCTGTTTTTTTGGACTCTGTTTTTGCCAAGCGTTTTTTGGAGAACTTTGACCTGACTGCTTTCTTGTTGCCAAACTTCTTTCCTTCTCCAACCCGTCAGTCTTGCCCAGCCCTTGTTTTCTCTGCCCACCTGTTTATGAACTCTGCCTGTTTTTTGGACCTTGGATTTTTGCCTAGCCCTGCCTGTACCTTAGCTATCGCTTTTGGATTTTTTTTCACGTTTTATGGACTCCCTCTGTTTACGCCAGTGGTTTGCCTGACCTGCCTTGTGTTTGCCTTAACTTTCATTAAACACCTTAATTATTTTTCTACTCCTGAGTCTGCTTTTGGGTCCACAAACATGTCTGGCCTCACCGGCCCTGACACTGGTAGGAGGGGGTTTGACATTTGTATCACAACATCTGGTGTAAGACTTTAACCGTGGTATAAAGCATCATATCAATATTAGACCTAATCACACTAATCCAACTATAGTATTTAAACGTTTCTATTCAGTCAATTTTACCTACATCAATACCACTTGTTTTATATACAAAACATTACTCCACATCGCAGTCCAAATGCAGTTTGTAATCAGGTTTGTATAATTGAATTACTTTCAATTTAATAGAAAGTGAAGATAAATTCATCAGTAATCAACATGTAAGTAGATGTTAATGTTTTGATTAACTGGATTGGAATTTACATTTTCCCCGTCATCTTTCTTAATTGATAGGGAAACTGCTTTGAGGCGAGTGTGGCACACATCCAAACAGGAACAGGCCTAATCAATCAATGCTTGGCTAATGTAATTCCTCATGAACGCTAATGGATTCTGGCATCTTTGCACTGAAGAGGTACAGATGCAGGAGTCAAGTATGATACATGTAGGCCTATGGCGAAGAAAAAATAATGTAAGGAATAAGTGATGCATGACTAGCCATATACACTAAGTCCCCATTCAGTTTTAAAATAATTGCTGTGCAAGCAAGCTGTATTTAGTTCCCCCAGAGGGCAGTGAGCTACATCTGAATGCACACTTATTACAATTATCTAAGACCATTTTAACCCCCACACCCCCTCTCATTTTACAAATCTTCTTTTTGTCATACCTTGCACGTATACTTTGAATATTTTTTTCCCCTGCTGCAGGTACATTTCAAGTAGGGCATTAAATCACATGTAAACCACCTAGGATTCCCCACATCAGCAAAGCATATCAGTAGCACTTTAGTGAGCAATTGATTAAATCTAACCTTGTATAGCAACGGTGCTTGGCCAAGCTTGACCACAGCGATTGGGTTGGTGAGGTTGAGTCTGGCTCTCCGCAGGTCGTCCACGCTGCCGTACTGGACGTCCACCAGCTCCCCCTGGTTCAAGACAGACAGCGGGCAGAACTTACCAGAACTTTACTTTTTTTAATCAAAAGTCTTCCAAGAGAGACTTTAGCATAATTGGAAAGTGGTTGGAAACTATAATACAACGTGCTTTTATTTGATATTACATAAGACAATAAGGCAATGCGCTTTACCATAAGACAATGCTGCTATGCACTTTTATCTGATTCATTAGTATTTTTATGTTTTTTTTCTCCCCCTTTTAGGATGCCTATTGACAACAGGCAAGGGGACTACCAGGGAAAACTAACTGTTACAATAATAATAATAATGCATTTTATTTGGAGGCGCCTTTCAAAGCTCTCAAGGTCGCCGTGCAATTCAAAAACATACAGTTTAAAAGCACGGCAGGTACACAAATATAATTAAAAACAGTTTAAAATAAGTACACAATGGGTGGTGAGGTGATGAGGAAGGTAGGTTCAGGTGGGGTATGAAGATTTAAAAAGGTGGGTTTTGAGTTTGGATTTGAACTGGGTTATGGATTCAGTGTTGCAGATGTCGGGGGGTAGTGCATTCCAGAGCAGGGGAGCAGAGCGGCTGAAGGCTCTGCTCCCCATCGTCTTGAGACGGGCAGAGGGGACAGTGAGGTGAACAGAGGAGGAGGAGCGGAGTGCACGGGAGGGAGTGGCAATTTGGATGAGGTCTGTTAGGTATGGGGGGGCAAGGTTATGGATGGTTTTGAAGGTATAGAGGAGGACCTTGAATTGAATGTGAACCGGGAGCCAATGAAGCTGGTGCAGGACAGGGGTGATGTGGTGGGAGGAGGGGGTTCTAGTGATGATTCTTGCTGCAGAGTTTTGGACCAGTTGTAGTTTGTGGAGGGTTTTTTGGGGGAGACCGAAGAGGAGGGAGTTGCAGTAGTCTAGTCTTGAGGTGACTAGACTGTGGACCAGGATGACAGTGGAGTGAGGGGTGAGGGAGGGCCGGAGACGGTTGATATTGCGGAGGTGGAAATAGGCAGTGCAGGTGATATTGTTTATGTGTGATTGAAAAGCCAGTGTGCTATCGAGGATGACACCCAGACTCTTAAACTGAGGGGAGGGGAAAACGGGAGTGTTATTGATTGGGATAGAGAAGCTGCTGAATTTGGCGAGTGTGAATTTAGTACCAGTGAGAAGAAACTCAGTTTTATTGCAGTTGAGTTGCAGGAAATTGGAGGAAAACCAGGTTTTTAAATCGGAGAGACACTGAGAGAGGTGTGATGGTGGAAGGGCGGAGTCAGGTTTGGTGGAGAGGTAGAGCTGGGTGTCATCCGCGTACAGGTGGAAGTGGATG
Source organism: Ammodytes marinus (assembly GCF_949987685.1). Lineage (NCBI taxonomy): Eukaryota > Metazoa > Chordata > Actinopteri > Uranoscopiformes > Ammodytidae > Ammodytes > Ammodytes marinus. Next base: position 30,155,451 of record NC_137212.1, read on the forward strand.
TTGTAGTGACGGAATATATTGCCGATGGGGAGGAGGTAGATGATAAAAAGCAGGGGCCCCAGGACTGAGCCCTGGGTAACACCTGTGGTGACGGGGGAGGGTTGGGAAGTGAAGGACTTGAGTTTGATGAACTGAGTGCGGCCAGAGAGGTAGGATAGGAACCAGTTGAAAGTGGTGTGGTGAATGCCTATGGATGCCAGTCTATGGTGTGGGAGATGGTGTCGAAGGCTGCAGTCAGATCTAACAGGATGAGGATGGTGAGGAGTCCGGAGTCAGCTGCCATGAGGAGTGCATCGGTGATCTTGAGGAGGGCTGTTTCAGTACTATGGAGGGGGCGGAAACCAGATTGGAAGTGTTCATACAGATTGTGGTGGGATAGGTGGGAATGGAGTTGAGAGGCGACTATTTTTTCTAATATTTTGGAAATGAATGGAAGGTTGGAAATGGGGCGGAAATTGTTGAGGTTGTTGGGGTCAGCTCCAGGTTTTTTAAGAATAGGGGTTATTGCAGCAGTTTTGAAGGGGGTGGGAACAATTCCAGTGGTGAGGGAGGAGTGAATGGTGTCCGATATGAGCGGGAGCAGAGAGGGAAGGCAGGCTTTGACGAGGACTGTGGGGAGGGGGTCGAGGTGACAGGAGGAAGATTTGGATTTATGAACGAGGTCCTTGATTTCAGAGGGAGACGGGAGTGTGAAGGCAGAGAGAGACTTGGTTGGCAGTTGGAGATCACAGGGTATGTGAGGGAGGGGGTGGCGAGGTGGGGGTCACTGGTGAGCTGGCGGTGGATGTTGCTGATTTTGTTATTGAAAAATGTCATTAAAGAGTCGCAGAAGGAAGTAAAGTAGAGATGGGGGGTAAGGAGTCCGGGGGTCTGAGAGTTGTGTTGACAAATTTGAATAGGAATTTAGAGTTTCCTTCTTGTGAGCTGATGATGGATGAAAAGTAGTTTGATTTGGTGCGGTTGATGAAATCCTTGTAGAGTGTGATGTGTTTGTAGTACACAGGGCCGTCGTATAGGGGGTAAAGGTTATGACGATTATAAGGGCCCACAGCCAACTAGGGCCCACACAGACCCCAGTAGAATCTACGACAAAATTATTATGCATACAGTGAACTAATATATAATCATAGGAATGAGTCCGAATTAAAACAAAGCCACAAGTCATACAATATTCTAATTTTAATTATTTCAATAACCCCCTGGGCCCCTTCTTTGGTCCACCCCGCGGTTCGTTCTTCCTCATTGGAATTAAGTGAGCGCGAGCGAACTCAAGCAGGGCAAGGATGCCCCCCAAAAAGCACAAGTTCGCACACCAGAAAAGAGTTGAGAAGGAGGCCAGGAGTAGGATATGAGCAGCAAAGCAGGGGCCCAGGACATCAAAAACTTTTTTTCTAAGAATGGTGAGAGTAAAACTACAGAGGGAGGCTGAAACAATTAGCCTACTACTTGTTCATTCATAACATTACCTTTGACGGGGCGCAGACTGAATCGTACGTTAGCTGTCATCTGGCCGCGCTACACTCTGATCAAGTCGCCAGTTCATTTAAAAAAATTAAATTAAAAAAAGTCGCCAGTTCATTGTAGACCAACTATAACTGAACGTTACTATGTGTTTCACACATATTACTGTCTGACAGTGCTCCAGTAGCCTATGCGCCCATTCAGAGGCTGCATTGAATTGTATTATGACGCATTCAACTTCTACTCGGTAATTATGAGCATCTGACGATGGTCAGTTACGTTCAGGGCCGTCGGACTGCGGACAGGCTTGGGGGGGCCCAAGGCAGAGGGGGGCTGCACCAAAAAAAATAAAAACGTATTTTTTGTATTTCTTTTTTTTTTTACTGGCTCAATATAGGCCCCCGATCTTTGAAGGCCCAGAAATGTTTTATTTAGGAAGAAAAAAAATGGATATCAGGGGCCTTTCATTCGTCATTACATTTTTGTTATTTTTTAAATAACATTGTTCGGGGCTACGAAGATCAGGGGACTATATTGGGCCATTAAAAAATACAAACGAAGGGAAAAAATTCCCGAAGCTGACTGGATTTTTTAAACATGTACATTTCTTCTTTCTGCTTTTTGGTCATTCTGTGTCTATTAATTATTCCAGAAAATAGTACTAAATAGCTTACTTAGGAAACAGTTGATTTAGCCTTAGTTTTCTTCTCAAAGTGCACCAGATTGATGAATTTTACTTTAACATTTAAAAAAAATTCTCCCGGGGGAGCATTCCCCCGGACCCCCCTAGAAGGTCCAGGGTCCACGACACAGTCTCCCAAATTCCTGTGAGAAACACTCTGTGTGTGCGTGGTTATTAAGAGTCATTGGGGTTGTGTTCAAGTACGCGTAATGATTTGGTCATTCATCAATAGAAACATTGTGTTGTTATCTGGCTCAGAGAGGGACCAGTCACTCATACGTTTTGGACTATAGAGAAACATAGCTTTTACATGTTTGTATTGTAAGACCGCCTCTCAGAGGGCCCATCAGGACTTCCTGTATAGGGGCCCAGAATTTGGTGCAACGCCCCTGGTAGTACAGTAAAAGGTTGACTATGCCTATTATGGTCACACAAAAGTAATCCGACTCAATTATCACTTCTGCCTCACTAGAATGTGTGGTGGTGTGTTTACCTGCACAGTCCCCCCCCCCCAAATTTGAACAATATGCCACCCATATGGCATGTGTTAATAGTCCCCAGTCGGCTGTGTGCTCATAGGCGTATCCATACTCTCTGTATGATCTCAATACTTTTTGACGACTGACCAAAATGTACCTGTGTCTCATGTACTAGAAAGTCAGAAGATTTACAAGGTGGAGCTAGCGAGTCTGTATAATGCTTGTTGTCAATATCAGTGAATATCTCCACACCGTCCACTTTGTGTGTCCATAGTGTGTGTTTGCGGAAAAATAATCTGGTGTTTATACACAGCCTAGGCTCTGTAAACTGGTATGCAGTGTTGTACCTGAACCCGTTCATGAACATGTTCGTATTTGGGGTGAACGTGAACTGAACGGACTGTTTTCTGCCTGATGAACGTTATTGTGAAGGTGTTCATTCTGGCGTTTGTGAACGGTTCGTCGTTCAAGAGAGTGTCAGATATCCATAGAAAACCCTGCTAAAACACACAGTAAACAGGCCTTAATATGTACCGTACACATGGGACATATGCTTATGTTACTTTAGATAAAGTTTATGGACTTGCCATCAGTTATGCTGTAGGAGTACTACAGAATAGTGAGTGCTGTCTTTTATTTTGAAGCTAAACAGAGGTAGAGGTGTGAATCGGCGAAGTTTCCCTTAGGTTTTTTCGACCGTTGGTGTGAGGGACGAGTCCGTTTAGTTGATGGATGCGATGTTTAAAGGGGACATATTATGAAAAACCAAACATTGCCGGTGTTTGGGCACACTGTTTAGGTTATTGGGGTCCCTACCAGCACACACAAGCTTCAAAAAGACAAATATGTCAGTTTCTTCTGGGATGCTTATTTCGAAAAAAGGGGGGGATTTGAAGGTCTGTTCCAAAAAAACACCGACTGATGACGAAATTGGTCGGTTTGCATTAACATAAATACTCCCACGGGAAAGCTCGCCAGAAACTCGGCAGTTGATTGGCAAATCAAGACGCCCCCGTTGGTAACCACACACACCTGAAACTGCACCTGCTAATGCAACAACAGAGCAGAAGCAAGCTGCAGTGTTAGCTCATCCTCAATATACCATCACACCCCAGCCTCGAAGCAGACCGGGGCTGAATGGATTTACTTAATTTTTTGTTAGGCTAGGCCCAGCAAAGGGTGGCAATCTAGTGTGATCTGCCATTATACTGCAGTGTGGAGGAGATTGTGCCTGGAAGACTGAGAGACACCATCTCTCCTCTGGAAATGTAAGTAATCCTATTTAAAAAACTAAATCTGTCCGTTTATGAGTTCAAAGTGTGTAATGTGCTTTGATTTATCCCTCCTATAATAACCAACGCCGACTGAAACGAGATAATGCCGCTGGGTTAAGTAGTTAGCGTTAGCGTCCGCTAGCTTAACCGTTAGCTTTATGCTAACGTTTAGATCTGTGAGTCTGTCCGTGACAGCCCCTGTGTGAAAAACAGACGGGGAAACTGTACTTTGTGTTGGAAACTGAACAGTATTTGTTTGTTGTTGACAGTGTGTAGTTATGCAAGCAGTCGTGGTACATGCAGCAGTAGGCCTATTACATCTCCAGTGTTTATGTACACTATAATAGACAGGAATAGCCTACTGTAAGTTGCCTCTGCTGCTGTTTGTTTCCTGTCCATTATATTTCAAAAAGCACACAGTATCACTCAGAACTCGTTGCTTCTTGAGCAAGGGCTATACTGAACTTATTAGTCGCCTATCTTATTTAATAATCGAATAAAAAATATATTTTCATTAGTTTGTAGCTTTGCCATAACTACAGATGTATGATGTATATTTCAGCTAGGCTACATGATATAACATTGAATTTGTCATGTTTTACAGATATGAGTGACCTGACGGACCACACTATCTGTTCCATCAGAGGAGACTGTTCACTGGGTGGGACAGGTGGTCTTCTTCAGGGCCAACCAGCAACAACTGGACAGACAGTTATATACAAGTTATGGCTTCGCTTCTGTTTGATATGTACACTTTATATTTCCATTTAACTGGCTATGAATAAACTGCTTTATTTTGAAGTATGGTTTTGGTCTTTTTAAAATGTAATGATACTGTTTTATAAGAAATTTTCAGAGAGATAAAGGGTTGAATTAAAAAACGTATAAGTCAATGCATGTAGATCGGTCAGAAAACTAGTTCAACATCCTGACTATGAAAATGTGAGTTTCAAGTAATCCTTTACTACACGAAGCAAACAGTGACAGTTAGCAACACAATACATTTTTTAACAGTAAAACTTTATTATAAATGAGTGATCACAATACAAATTATACATTATCTATTAGATATTGAAAGGGTGTCAGATAATTTGCAGCTCTGACTAATTATTTATATACTTTTTGTTTTACAAAAGATAATGCCTTTCCAGTGAATCTTGACATGATACATTCCTTTCCTGCCTCGTTACTGTACATGTTTACATGTTACCTCAGCATGGCTTCACAACCAAAGCTTTTTCACTCCACTGGGTTGTAGATCATTCCCCAGTTTAACCTGTAGAGACATACATAAAACGTTGTATGTTACAAGTTAGGAGGTTTTTGCACAAATACTTAGCTCATATTCTGTTATTGACTGTGACATATTTAAACTGTATTTACCTGAGGATAATGTCAGGGAAACCAGACAGCTTGATGCAATTTTCACAGTTTTCAGCTCAGACTCCTGCCTGACCAGGTTCAGTTGTAAAGCTTTTGGTTTAGAAGTGGTAAGTGTGCTGACATTTGCTGTAGAAATGAAGCTAAACATGGTAACATCGATCTCCATGCTGCATTGGCCAAAAGTAAACAAAACTGACAGCTGGGCGTGTGCCATGCCCATATAGGTAGGTATAGAGTAAATGAGCAGGGCGGTGCATGCACGCCCATGTAGATCTGACCAGTCAGAGCAGACTAGGATTTTTGCGAAGGGGGGTAGATGTCAAAACCAACCTTTTGAGATAGAGAGCAGAAGAGGCTGGAAAAGGCGATGAAGAAATGGGTAATGGTAGAAAACTAATGGGTTTTTTGAACAATAAACCATTAAAACCTTTTCTAATAGACCTCGGAAATATACATTTAAACCCGAGTTTTTGCATATGTCCCCTTTAATGATTTAGACCAAACTACAGTAGGCTACGGGCAAACCCTCAGTCACTGTTGTGTCATTTCATATACATCTAGTCTGTGTCTGCGTGTGTGTGTGTGTCTGTGTGTGTGTGTGTGAGAGAGAGAGAGAGAGAGAGTGCAAGAGCAAGAGAGAAAAAGAGAGGAACTTATTTGAAATGCCTGTTCTATGTTTTTTTTTTAAGATATTTTTTTGGGCATTTTTATGCTTTATTAATAGTGTAGAGACAGAAGTGAAAAATGGGGTAGAGAGGGGAGTGACATGCAGAGAACGACCGCGGGCGGGAATCGAACCCGGGTCTGCTGCTGGGCCTGGGGGGACGCCCTACCAACTGTGCTAAGGGCGCCCCCTGTTTAATGTTTTTGAATGAACAATATATAGGTTTAGAGAAATCTGGCTTTCAGAACTCAGTGCCGCATACCTACCCGCTGACCTCACCGCACGTCACTGGCTTTGAGTGTAGGCTCAGGCGCAAAGAGATTTTATATAATTGTATTTTAGAACGTGTGACGTGTGAAGATAGAGATCTAAGCCAAAGTTCGAATCAGAAATGTTCTAGTGGGAAGTCCAATGTATTTTAGAATCGTGTGACGTGTGGAAATAGGTTCTAATGCAACATTCGAATCAGGATTTTTCAAATGGTCGACCAACTGACATGACAGTATTTTTGCGGGGGGTTGACAGATATTCCTAAAACCTTTCATATTAGCATTCATTTTACCCACGAATAACATAGTTACAAGGGTTTAGTGAATTTGAGTTGCCAGGACCTTTAAACATCCGGATACAAATTTAGCACTGGATTGTTAGAAGGGCATTTATTAATGAGTGAAAATTAATAAATAATAAAAACATCTCAACAATAGGCTTATGAGACATGTTATGGGGGCCCTTGGTAGCTCGGGGCCCAAAGGCAATTGCCTATATCTTTGTCTTAGTGTACGCCTCTGAATGGATGGCATAGTTCCCTTTTTGACATGTCCACGTGCGGATACACAGTGGGTTTGAAATATCGGCACTTTCGAAGCAATTTAATGAATTGCCCGCATGAATGTAATTATTCCTGATGTAGTTATTATAATCAGAAGCATGGCACTACAGTATAATGATTACTTTGTAGCACACAGGAATTACTTAAGTGTGTGTGTGTGTGTGGTTGGTGTGTGTCTTTGTGTCTAAGTGAGTGTTATTATCTCCCTAATTCAAGTGACCTAGACGTTGTTGAGGAAAGTCAAAGCATTACTTGTTTGGGTCTCTCTCTCTCTCTCTCTCCCTCCCTCCCCATCACCTAGGCCTGATTCATTTTTCATGTGGCCTGGGGGCGAGTGTAACACGATGCTGCAGTGGAGAGAGAGAGAGAGAGAGAACAGAGAGAGGAAGAAAGAGGGAGAGAATACATCTTTTTGCATCAGGGGAGCCCAGGAGAGGAGAGCAAGAAAGATTTATCGCCGCTGCCTGCATTTGCATCATAAAAGTCCTCTATTTAAACTGCAGCCCATGGAACAGTACAAGACACAGCAAATTGAAATACAGGAGATTCTCTGTGTGTGCCCTGAGATGGCACGCGTGAACTAGATCAATCTCTCTTTCTTTCCCTCTATTTTCTTTTTGTTTATTTCATCTTGGCGAGGTAATGAAATGAACAATGAAGGCGGCCTCTGTCTGGCTGAAACTATGAGCATCATTCTCCTGTTAAAAGGATTAATTTTTGCTCTAACCCTAACCCTAACCCTAGCAAGGAATTCACAAAATATTTTGGTTGAGCTTTTTAAGGACAATAAGGGGACAAATACATTTTGATATATCTTTTTTTTTCAAATTTTTAATTTTAAATATGGCACATTGCATACAAATAAATTACAACTTGACAGTGAGTCAAAACAAATGCCATAATTTCTGACTTTTCTTTTTTAGACATCAAAGGAACGAATAATCAAACTACAATAATCATCATAATAAATACATAAATAAATAAATAGTAATATTTAAAACACAATAGCATGTACACATAATACAAAATAAAACAATTAGCACACACACACAAAACAAGGGGTGGGGTATGAATATAACTGGGCTGGTGCATTTTCTTATAAAGGTTATGCGATAATTTTAAACAAAATTCAATATTTACATTGATTAACAAACCCGATGTAAAGCTTTCAGCAATGACTTCTTTCTCCAGTTTTGCCCATGTTGTGACAATATCGATGTTGAGGTCTTTGTCAGTTACTTCCTATCAGGCCGTGTAAATGTACCAACTGCAAAAAGTAATCAGATTTGGATCAGAAGTGCAGAATCATATCAACAACAGTTCTGGTTGATAATTACAAAGATTGCAAAAGTCACTAAACTGATGTAGATTATTAGCTCCATGTATAGTTCATGTTTAAGTTGCAGATGTACCTGGTATGTCAAAGGCTATTTTCCAGTTTGTATCAGCAATGAACACAGGTGGAGCGGTTATCTTTGAAGAAAGTCAAGGTTGGCAGCATGCGCTCTGTAGCAGTTTTGTTCTGTAAAATAATTCTTCTTCTTCTTCGAGTCCGTTGCAATCTCAGATGTCGTTCTGCCAGTATCTGGCGCAGGTCACAGCTGATGGGGTGGGTTCAGCCAGGTCCTGGGGGCTGCACTGGGGGGCGTCATCACACTGCAGTAGGTGGGACATTGTCTGTACTGCTCCACAGCTGCACGTGTCTTCTGGCTGGTAGCCCCATGCTTTCAAAAGTGATTTGCACCTCCCCTGCTCCACTCGTAGCCTGTTGAGAGTCTTCCAGGTTGGCCATGGGAGGTTGTGCCCGCTGGCGAGTCATTCCGTAGGGGTGATTCCTCTCTCCATCCAGTCATGGGCTCATGTGTAGAGCTGGTTCCATTCATATTTCCAGATGTTGGTCCTTGCGGTTTCTTTGGTTGTCTGGAGGGGTGGGACTGTATGCAGGAAGCTGGCTCTGGATTTCAGTCGGGGTGGGGGTGCTGTGTGTCCGTGAAGGGGGTGCCTTGTGTCGGTATCCTGTGCTCTCCGCTCGTCTTGGGCGACGATGGATCGTCTGATGTGTGGGGGGGGCAATGCCAGTTAGGGCGTAGAGGCACGGGATTGGCGTTGTCTTAATGCATCCCGTGATAATGCAGCAGGTGTCGTTGAGGGCTGTTTCAACAAGTTTGGTGTGATGACTGCGGCTCCAGCTAGAGCACGCGTATTCAGCTGTGGAGAAGCACAGGGCTAGGGCAGTTGCACGGATGGTTGGTGGCTCAGCGCCCCACTTGGAGTTAACCAATTTGCGCAGGATGTTGTTGCGGGTGTTGACCTTGGCTTTGGTGTAAAGTAATTTAAAAAGTGTGATTACAATATACTTACGGTGTCACAAAAACATAAATAATGTGTAACTGAATTAGACACTTTAATAACACATGTGTACAGCATGCAATTTGACAGCTACAAATAAAGACCTGAGACACTGGGATAAGTAGAGCATTATTTGCATTAAATTGTAAAAAAAACGAACATTAAGTTGAATTAAGATTAGAATGAATAATAACACCTACGGCCGGTGCAGAAAGAAGTTCACATTCCTGGAATCTGACATGGTTTTGGCAGACAGGGCGCTGCTTGATGGCAACAGAGATACCTGTAGATATATTATGATCAAATTAAGACAACTTAAAAATGAAGAGAAATACATTGAACCACTTAATATTCACAGTGTCTAACCAATGGGTGTAAGACACCTTTTTCATAGCTACAGCACTTGCCTTTTTAATATAGGTGTAACCATACACAGTGGCCTGGTTGGTTATTATCTTATGTTGCAAAAGATCTGGTGGAGTGGGCCCTGGACAATAGGGGCACGTTGTTTCCTCTGGGATGAAGCAGGTGGGGGCATCCTTCTCCCTACTTCCCAAATCCACTGAAAGCCCATATGGTGGTGGAATTTTCTTGCTTGAATACAAATACTCTGTCATTTCACAAACCTTGTTGTGGCATTTTAGCCTCAGACATGTGGATTTTCTGTTTCCAAGTCATCTAATCCATCCGTCAGATATTCTGAGTTTTGAAAGAGAAGATGTGTTGACTCTTGGAAAATCCACCACATTGCCATCTTACGGTGAATACAGCGATGGGATGGCCATCTTTTGAAATGAGACCTTTGTCATGCATTTCCTTTAAAGACTGAAGTGTCAGGCTTGCAGGTTGTGTATATGGGTCTGCATGTTTCGTCCTCTCAAGATGTATACACTCTTTGACTGGGTTTCCTAATGCTCTTCCAATCTTCATAAATTGCGGGCAGTTTTCAATTTCGCAATCAATGACAGGTGCGGTTGTGGATTTTCTCACATGGATGGGAAATAGAGGGCCAGATTTGTATTTAGGGATGACATATATTCCATTTTGTTGGTGGATGCACATCATGGGTATGGTGTTTACATTGTGAACTTCTCTGAAGTGTTTTTTTTAGGTTAGTGAACTGAACGTTGAATCACAGTGTCGACATGGCAAAACTGCCTGTAGAACGATTGTCAGTGCTCAGTTCAGTGCTGTCTTTTTCGTCTGTGAAATATAAAAAGGCTACATCAGCAAGTGTTATTGTTCAGGGAAACAGCCAAATATTCAGTGTAAGTAGAAAGATATACCAACTACAGTACATGTCACAAATCATAGAATACAAATTTTAAACCCTTTACTGTGTTGAGGTCTATGAAGCGCTTCAGAGATATGCATGAAATGTGGCATAACCACTGGTCATGCCCACTTCATACTTTCTTACTTTTCTTATTATCAGATAACCATTATTCATCTGAAATAGTCATTATTTACATCAACAACACAAACACGTTACCTCATTGTGATCCATACTAACTGCCGTCTCTCGTTCATTCGCTTTCTGTGAGGACACGTAATCTTTCAGCCCCGTGAGAGAGAGTAGTTAGGTGACACTGCTGCATCAACTCATTGCAATCAGGTGTGTGTGGCACTGACTGGCATTAGTTGCAGTGTCACTAACCACTCTCACGGAGCCAAAACGAGTCCGTGCCCTCACACTTTCAACACACGGACATGCACTATATTGTGCGGCACCCGTCTCAGTTGACACTCGCACGCCTGGCACAAGCTAGAAAACAGCTTTGCGACAGAGGGCGCCGTAAAAATACTACCGCTTTTGTCCAAAGGGGCCGCCATCGAACCATGTTACATGGAGTGGCTTTATATGCTGTCATGTGTCATGATACCTGTGGTTTGATCCACAAAATATATTGCCTTTTTGAGGTGTTTTTTTCCGTAGGTGGTCCTAATTGGCCAGTTGTTTTGTCCGACAGAACACAACACATACTCCTCAGCAGTGCAAGACAAAAATGTGTCCAGGGGCCGGTTTCCCAAAGCCTTCGTAGAGCCTTCTTAACATTACGCATTCGTAACTCCTACACAGAGTTCCTACTTAACATTTCGCATGTTTCCCGAAATGTTCTTTGCTACACATCTCATACGTTGGTAAGGTTGGTCTGTAGCGGCGGTTTCCCCCTGGAAATAGGTCGTAAAAAGTCGGGTCGTTTTATATTCGGGGTCTAATATCCGGCGTCCAGTAATAGACTGATCGTTACCAGAGCAATCATTCAGCTTCAGGGCTTGTGTCCAACGTTTCGGGTGGAAAACTGGCTATGCTTTAGGAAGCGGTCGGGACATGCGTGTGTGCGCTGGGAGAGAGAACGATGCGACGAGAGGAAAAAGAGGCAGGGGAAATGGCCAAAGAGCTCCACATCCCCAGCACTGAATTCAGAGCCTCGACTCATTATGTTGTGAGTCAACGTGAGGCACGAATCGGCATAGCGATCGACTTGGCTTTTTCGCTGTGGCAGGAGAGCTTGCCAACTGCACTGTCCTTTTACGCACCAGTGCCACCACTGCCTTCGTAATGTTCAGATTTGAATCATTTGCATCAAAGCCCTCATGATAATAAGAATGAGAGGCTTTATTTAAACGTTGTCCATGCGCAGGTGGTCATATTATATGTGTCGGCTGTAGACTGAAACTAACGGAGCGAGGCGGTTGTTTCACTTTATAGTTAGTCGCGCAGTCAGTTTGGGGACATGTCTCTATGTATCCAGGCTCGGGACATGCAATCAGAATCCCCGGTGATCATTTAGTCTTAAACCACATAGTTTTTCTGCACGGCGGGCTCGCGAGGTCTCACTGTGAACGTTACAATCACACTTTAACCGGGAGACGCAATGCTTCGCTCAGACGGGGCTTTGAGTGTAGGCTCAGGCGCAAAGAGACAGTCTGTATCTCTTGTGCGGCACCAGAGAGATTGTATAGAATTGTTTTTATAGTCTTTAAGAATCGCGTGACGTGTGAAAACAAAACTCCAAGCCAAAATTCGAATCTGAAATTTTCTAACGGGAAGTCCAATGTATGTTAGAACGTAGATGCGTGTGAAAACGGCTTGTCATGCGACATTCGAATCAGGATTTTTCAAATGGTCGAACAACTGACATGACAGTAGCTTAGCGGGGGGTTGGCAGCTATTCCTAAAACCTTTCATATACATATTAACATTCATCTTACCCCCCAAATAACATAGTTACAAGGATTTAGTGGATTTGGGTTGCCAGGGCCTTTAAGAAGACTCCTAAGAGACCGTTCGGGAACCACGACTACAGAGGTAAACAACTTTGCTAAGTCATAACGTAGGAGTCTTCGTAGCTCGCTAAGAGAGGGCGTTATCGGGAAACCGGCCTTAGGTCTGTAAAAGCCTGATGAGAACCTGTAACAGGCAACATTGTTCTGACAATGGCTTCACGCACACACTGCAGGTTAAGGGGTAACAAAAAAACTAAAAACCTAGGCCTTGATGGTTTTTAATGTAATTCTATCTACATGTGCAGTCCATTTACCATGACCATAATGTAACATGTAGGCTATTAGGCAATGTTTGCTGCATATAAGACTTAAGTCATTGCTAATATTAGCAAAAATATCAAGTCATTTTGTATCACGCATTACATGATGTAGTGGGTTGAATGTAGGCCTTGCCGTTTTCTTGTTTTGGCTTTTCCCCTCTCTTACTCATTACACAATACTTTATACTGATGGATACTTTATTATTTGAAAAAATAGCGTACTTTAAAATAATGTAGAGCAATAAAGACTTACCAGCCATGTCGCCAAACCTTCACTTCGGGTGTCGCAGCCGGTGGGGGTTATGACGGGCAATTTCCAGGTGCTAATGGCCCATCGACTGACCACGGGGCAAGCAGGGTGACTCCTGGCTTGAAGCGGAGCTCTCTCTCTCTATCTTACCGTCTCTCTGTGCATAAAGTTGCCTCTACTTAGGTTGAGATGTGAAAATAAATGTACTCGTGGGCGGCAGTGGCGAAGTGGGTAGGAAGATTGCCTCTGGAGTGCAGGGTCGGAGGTTCGATTCCCCGCCTACCCGCCACATGTCGAAGTGTCCCTGGGCAAGACACTGAACCCCAAATTGCTCCCGATGGTTCAGAAAGCGCCTTGCATGGCAGCTACTGCCATCGGTGTATGAGTGTGTGTATGAATGGGTGAATGTGGTAAGATATGTAAAGCGCTTTGGGGCTGAGAAAATCGGCTAGAAAAGCGCTATATAAGTCAAGTCCATTTACCATTTACCATTTACTCCTACTTGCAATAGGTAGTCCAATGCCAGTGTTGTTGTGCCAAGGTAACACCCGATAAATACTGTGTCCCCATCCGCGTGAGCGCGCATGGATCCAGTGAAGGTGGAACTTGGCCTAAATTGCACCGCTCTAAAGTAAATTAAAAGTTAAATCTGGATCGTTTGATTACATTTTTCCATCAGGTTTTATGGTTATTTTATTGTCTATTCTATAGGCTTACTTCTATTTAAAAAAAACAGTAAGTGCCAGTAGGGAATGGTACATACCATTTATGAGTGGCATGCCAGAGGAAAAAACGATAGGTTCAAGTAGGAATTGGCACTTTGTTGAATTGATAAACACACATCTGTTATTTCATTATAAAAAATACTGGTATTGATGAAAATGAATTAATAATGGTTAAACTGAATAAGATTCCAAAATGTTCAAGGGGTTTACATCATTTGAAGCAGCACTGTATATCATTATGCACTGTAGTGCAGATATTGAGTGCAGAATATTCACAGTCACACTGCGGGCTGGCCTTATAGAGGAGATGATTTTATTAGATTCACATGTGCTTCAATTAGCATATTAATGAAAAAACAGTTTTCTTGAAACTGCGAGAACCCCGTTATGCTGGAAGAGGCAGAGTTCATATTAATCGTAGCCATGATTTATGTGAAGATAAGTATGATGACATAGCACCAGCCTCTAAATAATGCCAATTACCTTAATTACAGTTCGTATTAGTATAGCTTGTTATATTAAATGATTGTGGTTGATGAAGGATTAGGCCTCTCAAGTGTCATGTTAATTTAAAACCTGTCTATTAACTTTTCCATTGTTTAGTCTGAGATCATTACAGTCAATGTAATCAGATATATTTTGATTGGGTGAGGGAGACAGTTTTGGAAAAACTTCACCTTAATCTTATCTAAGTCAAATGATTTGACGAAATCCAAACAATATAGCACTGCTTCTAGATAGATAAGGATATTATTGACTTTATTTGGTTGGGATACAATTAAGCATTCATTATTTAATCTTGTATGGATTGTGGATTGTTCCAACAAGGCAGTCGAAGTTTACACGGAGGAGACATATCCAGCAATATTTACTCTGTGATTATAGATAACACAAGAGTATGCATATAAATGTACCCACACACACACACACACACACACACAGCTTGATCTATTTAGTCTCTTTGATCTCTCGAGTGAAAAAGAAAGCAGAACTTGCTATATATATATATTTTGGTCTAAAATGGGCGATTTATAATTGGTGGCATGAGCTTTTATGAGGGGGGAGGGGAGGGGGGGGGGCAGAGGCAGCGGCAGCTAACCTGGGGCCTCATTTATAAACACTGCTGCACACAAAATTTCCATAGGCTCTTTTCACCGCATACATTGGTATTTATAGAAATATTCTATGGTGAGATGTGTATGTATTCCCACGTCAACAACTCCGTTTACTGACAATGGTTTTCTGAAGCGTTCCATGGAGTCATATCCTTTATAAAATCATGTTTATTTTTAATGCAGTGCCACCTAAGGTCATAGGCATTACATTTTAATTTTGGACCTTGGCCCTCATATATATTATCTTATGGATTGTGGATGGTGTAAAGAATTTATGATAAATTCTTTGCAGGAATGTTGTTTTTAAACAGTTGGGACTGTTTTCCTCTGCAAGACTGAATCTTTAAAGGATGCCCCTTTATATCAATTAATGATAATAGCATGTTTATGTGAGTAATGTTCCAAAACTGTATTTGTTTCTAACATTCTACAGCTTTCCTAATCTTTATGCCCCTGTCCACTTTTTTGAAATGTGTTGCTGCCATCAAATTCAGAATAAAAATATATTTAGGAAAAACAACGAGATAGATATAGGGTAAAACATAAGATATGTCGCCAGTGTATTGTTTTCAACTTGATTGTATGCGAGAGATGATTAACAAATGATCACATTCTGTGTCATATGTTTTACATAACGTCCAAACCTTTTCGGAATTGGAAGGGAATCAGAAAACAAGTATGAGGTAATTGGGGACAAATGTATTGACAGTCAAGAAAAATTGGAAAGATAGAGTAAAGCACCTTTGTCAGTAGGATGAGGGTTAGGAAGCATGACTAATATCGCATTGATTTTAGACGACTAGCACATAAAGTACAAGTCTAAGAGCACATCTTGTTAGTATTTTCTCTCTCATCTTTCTCTTCATTAAAAGCCCTTTGAATGACCACGGAAATAATTCTAATCTTAAACCTCTGATGTGAATAGGCTGCTTAGTAGCAGTGCTTGTATTCGCTAGTTCTGTACTGTACTGAACAGCTTGGACTAGCAGAACATACTTTAATACACTCCTGAATTGAGGACAGTCAGAACCAGGTAATGAAGAAACATTGTGAAGCCTTTTACTGTCGAGGAAGTGAAGTGCCTTTTATTATGCGACTACTTTTATACTATTATGCGAAAGCATAGTGTAGGAAAAACAGTACGTAGTGACCATGATTTTTTGAACTGAACTTAAAGTGATTATAATCTAGAAGAAGGGTTTACATATTTCCAACTCCAGTCCTTACAGCTGTATAAATAGTATGTTGCCCCTACAGGGAGGATTTGTTCTTCTTCACATAGATATTGATGCCGGCTTGTCCTTCTGCTTGTGTTCTTTCTTTTACAAGTCCTACAGCAGCCTATGACAACTGGACTTTACTGGTTCTTTTATTTCCTATGTCATACTTTTTTTTTAAATAATTATTCCTGTGTCATGTGTTATGCACATAAACTGAGCCAATGTAATCAACAAATACAAATTCTAGGGACTCTTGTTTGATAAATGGCCCACTCTATCACAACAATAATAGAAAGACACATGGCTTGATAAATTACAATGTGCTGAAATAGAATTCATATGTACTGTAGGCAGAAGTAGTCTGGTGTTTTTCAAGAGAGTGGCCATCATACTTCATTTCAGAAGGTCTGGAATCGCTCAATTGACAAACGTTAACTCACTTGAAGGCAGGTGTCTGTTGAAGTTTAAAACTATTGGATGTGCCGAGTGCCACTCTGGATCTGCCAACCAATCGCACAACGTTTGGTCGTGACATATGCCATGCACCGGCTTCTGAGCTACTCCCTCTGTTCGCTGATTGGACCGCCACAAATCTACCTGAGAAAACCAAAGAATATACCGCAGGCCCAGACTGACTTCTGAAGGGAAATGAAAATTGAGAATAAGTAGGTAGGCGGGCGGTGCCAGGCTAGAAGGTTGGCTTAGGGCTTACAACAAAACAAAAAGAAAGGCACACAATCACATGATTTGCAGTAACCCATCTGACCCAAAACCCAATTAGGGTCTTATGAATAGTTCAAAATGTTTCATTTTTAGCTATTTGCCTCACTCTCAGGCTCAGGAAAATGCGACAAAAACCGTTCCTGTAACTGTGCATACATCTTCGATGTAGAAATGGGCACAGGTTGCATATCCAGGTCAGCTTAACTCAAACACTAGTAGTCAAGGGGAGCAGGTCATAAGATAAACTTTACAACATCACTAAACCCTCGTGTGTGCTCGTTGGGACTTGTTTATTTACTATGTTATGTTGCGCTCTATATTTTTACACCTTACCTTTTGACCTGATCCACTTGACTAGCAGTGTTTGAGCTAAGCTAACCTGGAAGAGACACATTTGCCCATTTATATTTCAAAATGCACGCAGAGGAACCGTTTTCTGTCGCCTTTTCTTGAGACAGAAGGTTGAGCTTCTAAAGAGAAGGTAGCTAACATTTTAAATGTTGAACTATTCCTTTAATCGTGCAGTCCTTGCCAATTCACAGCCCTAGCACATACAGCAGCAGGAAAACAGTGTCAACATCAGCAGGGTCTATTAGCCATTGCTCTGGGTCGCCATCCATCCATCCCATACAAAACACCATATTTAATTGTCTCAAAGCCTTGTTTGGATCCGGAAAGAAAGACAGCGTGCAGAATGGAGCTACGGAAAAATGCGTTGATAGATGACTGTGACCCTGCATTGGGTAGACTCAAACCAGTGGACAGCTGGATGGATGGAGCAGAGCGGAGAGAGAGGAAGGGAGGGAGAACTTGGTATTCAGAGTATCACTCCAACTTTTCATCTGCCCTCAGGCCGGCAGGGGCCCAAAGGAATAACAAGCGTCTCTTTCAACCCTGTTATTTTTGTTCCCGGGATACTGAGGAAAAGAAATCTTCTAAAAATACTGTGACTGGATTTCTTTGTGTGTGTGTGTGTGTGTGTGCGTGTGTGTGTGTGTGTGTGTGTGTGTGTGTGTGTGTGCATTCGTGGGCTGGTCTGCTGGCTGGCTAGCATGGGCAGACTACGTATACATGCATAATGACTTTCATTAACCTTCACACTCCTGAAGGAAGGCGGGAAGATGTACAGTGCGTCTATACACTGATGCAAATACTGTGTTGAATTGTTACAGATTCTGCATTGGGGTTGCTGTGCGTGGTCTTATAGGTTTTCTATTCTTATCTACAGCAAGTGTAATGTCTAGTGTGTGTGTGTGTGTGTGTGTGTGTGAACTACCTATTGTAAGGAAGGGATGGCCTGAGGCAGCCCACCAAGAAAATGTCTCCTTTGGTTATATTTATAAAAAAAAAACTGATCCTCTTGAGTATGACCCATTTAAATCTAGTTTTGTCTTTTATTTGAAGTGCTGGATTCAAAAGCACATATATATATTGGGATATTGGTCGAAAATGTGGATATTGATCATGTATGTGCCACTCTATCAGGTTTCAGCGCAGAGCCACAGCAGACCTTGCATTTATTTAATTAATCTCTATCTGTAAAGTTTCAAAATGAAGCATTTTCCTTTTATCTCTTTACCTGCAGGAATTGAGGCAAAATTGAATGAGTTAACCTTTTTTTTTGAAAGAATGTTTTGATAAAACAGGGTCGCAACTCCAATCATTGACTAACCGTCGTCCGGTGTGTTGATGTATGGGGTGTCTGACCCCCGGTTACATACAAAGTGGGGAACATAGGACCCGGGGAACATAGTTATGCTCCCATGAGATCTTGTAAGTTCTTTAGGAAATGTCATCATTGTGCGAACAATTGCTACAGTACCTGCAGACTTCCGACAGCAGAGTAGGCCGCGTAGGAGAACTGCTGCTTGGACACGTCGTAGGGCACACGCTGGTCACAGGGAACTCCATTGGCCAGGAAACACTGGTGACTGGACCGGTCGGTGATGGTGCTGGGTTTGGAACCAGGCAGGCTGAGCAGAACGCTGTGATTGGACAAGCGGACATCAGTCAGACCGAGTCCCACCCACTGCCTGTACAGGTACCTGGCTCTGGCCTCCTCACTGTCATCCGATTGGCTGGAGAAAGACCTGAAAGCAGCGGACAAAAGACAAGTGATTATTATGTCATACAGTACTGTTGAAAACAAATTTCTACATTTTGTTGATTTTTGACCAATGTGCAGTGGTAGTTTAAATATACAGACTTTGAGATGCAAAATGGATAGAATTTCCCTTTTCCTTAAAAGCACCATTTTTGCGTATACACTGCTGGAAATGACGATCTAACATACTGTAACTATTATGGGACCAGATCAAAGACAAGTGTTTGTAGTTTGTGTAGAATAAGTGATAGTGAATTTTTTTTTTTATCAAAATGTTTTTCACAAATAACTGAGACTTTGTCCTTTCCAGCTGTGTATAGTGTTGTAAAGTTGGGATTGATTCAATTGGAAGAAAGCTGACAGCCCTCATCACAATTGGGCCAACAATTTGAGTAAATCAACAGGAGCTCTATGAATACAACATAGCAACGTATAACACTTACGGATCATGTTAGGAATGGGCTGAACAGGAGAACAATCAATGAGAATATTTAAATATTTCCATTTTTGTGTTTATTGTGTATCAGAGCTGAGTAAAATTAAAGCCATTATATTTCACAGATATGGAGTTCATGACCACGACATCTTTAATCGCATCCCAAACCTTTCAATGAAAGACCACATACTGGCACTCAACAATGCTCTTTAAAATGGAAAACGTTCATTAATAGATTACTTTAAAGACTGAACTGCAGAGAAATCCATTTACCCATCAGTTAGATTGATAATGCATTCACTAATTGATCTTCATGATAGTATTAATAATAGTGAAAAACGCTTGACTTTCATCTTTCTTTCAGTTTGCCTAAAGCTTAGTGAGTGAATGTCCCTTCTCTTTTACTCTGTAGTTCCCTTTTCCCTAATTGCTGTAAAGACATGTCAATAGCATTGGACCCAGGCCTTATGTGACTTTGCTCTGATGCTCTGTTGGGTTTTTTGATGTGTACTCCCTTTATTGTTCTGAGCACTGCACTCAAAAGTTCAGCAAGACACTTCCACAAATAACTGGCTGGTATTTCAGCCTCTTGGAAAAGAACAAATGTGAAATCCATACAATATACCAAAACAACACCTGGCACTGAGAAGATAATTCATCGCAATAAAAAGACAAACTCTTAAATATACAGTTGTTTTCTGAAGATAAGAAAAACAGAATTGCACTTTGAAAATGTCACAATTATCCAAGTAATGAGGCCGTAAAGGGAAAGAAATAGCAGGGTGGGTGTTTTACCTTTCACGTTTTAGTATTTGCCATTTTTCTTTAATGTTCCATATTCATGTTTGCATAATCTCTGTCAGAGCACCTTTCACTGTAGCTACAGTTATTTTTGTTATGTTTTGAATAAAGACTTTTGAGCATTTGAAAAATATAATTTACACTTTCATAGAGTGATATGAGAAGATTAATATCTATCTGATTTCTGTCTGTTATGCTGAAGTCTGGGATGTGATTAGCCTTGGTAAGAGATAAAGATAGTAGCAGTGAGATAAAAGCTCATCGAATTGTGTCAAGTACAAAATACAGCACAACATACAATTACTACTAATTTAAAAGCCAACTCTAAACTCACCTCTTCAAGAAAGCATATGACCCCTGACCCACCAACCCAGTCTCACAGTGAAATGTGAAATAGCTACGTTGGTCCACAGCGCAAAATGTAGAGGTTTCACAATAAAGGCCTTGAACTTGTGAATTACCTACATTTGTTCCCCCTATTCATTTCTAATGTCCAACCCACCCACACCACACCTGACTATTCCAAACCTCATTTGGAATTTGTATCATGTTTTCCGTTGTTTTTGTTTGGTTTTTCTTACAGTCCCCTCCATAAGTATCGGAACGGTGAGGCCAATTCCTTTATTATTGTTGCTGTAGACTGGAAACATTTGGGTTTGACACCAAAATATGAATATGAGACAATAGATCAACATTTAAGCTTTCATTTCCAGGTAATTACATCTGGATCTGATATACAACTGAGAAGATAGCATTTTTTGTAAAGGAACACCACATTTTTAGGTGAGCAAAAGTATTGGAACAGATAGACTTAAAGTAAATTAAAGTGGATAAGACTTATATTTTGTTGCAAATCCTTCGCTTGCAGTAACTGCATCAAGCCTGTGACCCATTGACATCACAAAACCTTTGCATTCTTCTTTTGTGATGCTTTTCCAGGCTTTCACTGCAGCCTATTTCAGTTGTTGTTTGTTTTGGGGGGTTACACCCTTCGGTCCCCTCAGGTAAAATGCATGCTCTATAGGGTTTAAGTCTGGAGATAGACTTGGCCAGTCTAAAACCTTCCATTTCTTGCCCCTGATTAACTCCTTTTTCGTTTTGCAGTGTGTTTTGCTGCATCATGAAGGATCTTCCAATCAGTTTGGTTGCATCTTTCTTTAAATTGGCAGACAGAATGTTTCTGTAGACTTCTAAGTTCATTTTGCTGCTGCCATCATGTGTTACTGTGTTGTTGTGAAGATGAACCTTTACCAAAGTGATGGAAAGGCTAAAGTTTGGAGAAAGAAAGGATCTGCTCATGACCCCAAGCATACAGGCTCATCTGTGAAACACGGTGGAGGCAAGCCTTTTGTCATGGCTTGGGCTTGCATGGCTTCTTCTCGGATGGGCTCATTAATCTTCATTGACGATGTAACACATGATGGCTAAATGAACTCAGAAGTTTACACAGACATTTTGTCTGACAATTTAAAGAAAGATGCAACCAAACTGATTGGAAGATCCTTCATAAAGCAGCAAGATAATGACCCAAAACACACAGCAAAAACAACAAAGGAGTTAATCAGGGTCAAGAAATGGAAGGTTTTAGACTGGTCAAGTCAATCTCCAGACTTAAACCCTATAGAGCAAGCATTTTACCTGCTAAAGAGGAGACTGAAGAGAGTAAACAAACAGCAACTGAATAAGGCTGCGGTGAAAGCCTGGAAAAGCATCAAAAAGGAGGATTCAAAAGTTTTGTGATGTCAATAGGTCACAGGCTTGATGCAGTTGTTGCAAGCGAAGGCTTTGCAACAAAATATTAAGTCTTATTCACTTTAATTTATTTTAAGTATATCTGTTCCAATACTTTTGCTCACCTAAAAATGTGGTGTTCCTTTACAAATAATGCTGTCTTCTCAGTTGTGTATCAGATCCAGATGTGAATACCTGGAAATTAAAGCTGAAATGTTGATCTATTGTCTCATATTCATATTTTGGTGTCAAACCCAAATGTTTCCAGTCTACAGCAAAAATAAAGGAATTGGCCTCACCGTTCCAATACTTTTGGAGGGGACTGTAGGTAAGCCTACTGTATATTCTATGTGATGTAAAGCGTCTTTGAGTGACCTCCAAAAAAGCGCTATATAAATCCTATCAATTATTATTATTATTATTATTATTATTATTATTATTATTATTATTATTATTATTATTATTATTATTATTACTAAAGACTATAACGTTTATGTGTTAAGAGCAGTGGCGGGCCGTCAGGGCCAGCAAAGCCTTCTCTGATGGCCTAAAGACTTTAAAAAAAACGAAATTATATATTATTAATACATTATTATATTTTTTATTAAATATATCATTTATACATTTTAATATGTAAAATGTTTTCATTGATTCTATCTATTTTAAAGAGTTTGTTCACGTAAGTCTAAATACGTAATTTAATTGCTTTTCATTCGGCTGCGCTGCCTCCGGTGTGCTGCTATATATTAGAGCTCTTATCCAATCAGATTATTTCCCTGCGCTGTCTCCGGGTAAAAAGATATCTGGCCAAGGCCTTCAGAATTCCGAGAGAATCCCCTCTCTGTTGACGCTAATGGGGACGATGTTGTGATTGACATGTTCTTTAACCAATCAGATTTCTAGTTTTCCGAGTTGGGCGTATCCTTTTACACGGCTAGGCCTTCTAGCTGGCGTTGTCGCAATCGGGAGGGAAAGTAGCTTACTTGAACTACCGCTAGCTAGCCAACATTAGCCTACTGTCCATGGATACAAGGCAGTATGTTAGATCTCTTCTATTTTTGATAAGATCCTTTAGATGAGACTTTGTCGAAACACACGATGGATTACAGAGGAGAAGGAGTGGATTTAATGGACAACTTACTGGGGAAGTTTTTTTATTGAGAAGAGGACCTTTTAAGAAAAGCTGGACATGGCAGGGTCGAACAACACCACAGCTAGCCGCTCTGACCCAGCTGGATAAAGGATCTGTGCAACACTTCCAATCAGGCAGCAACTTAAGAAAGGTAGGCCTATAGTTGGCTCATTGCTAATTGTATTGCTGGATATGTCTGCTAGCCTACTTGCAACCGATCGCTGCCGTGTGTGGTGCTATGCTGGGTTTTTTAACCGGTGTTTACTAGGAGCGGTGACCACAGGACGCGCTACGTGCGCTGGCAGTGCCGTTCTGCTATTCATTCTCCATGGTATGACCCGCTAGTAGTGCGCTGCTTCCCAACATAATTTTCCATCTTAAAACGTATTAAAACATGCAAATAATGTTTGCTTTTCTTAGCTGCTGAGCTGTCCAGCGCTCTAAAATTGGAAACTAAAATGATAGACAGAAGATCTGACAGGTAGTTTTCATCCTGGCGCAGGGTCTGTGATTAAGCTGGGATCTGTGTGTGTGTGTGTGTGTTTGACATTTGCCTTGACCGGTAGTTGCTAGTGACTTGTGGCTGTTTTGAATTTGTTCTTGATTATTTGCTCATGTCATGATTTAGACTACATCTTTTCTTGATGCAGCATCTTGTCAAGCTGTGTAGTGTGTAATATTAGTTGGTCTATGCTCTTGATGGTTTAGTCAACATGTTTAGTGTCATTAGTGTACTGTAATTGTATTACACTCGTTAAAGGTTACTGTAACTGCTGCAATCGGGTGATTAATCCACTGACAATAGCCGTGACGTCATCGTGAAGTTATTTATTTATTAAGCGGTTTGATTTTCGGGATGATGGCTCTGAAGGCCTAGGTGTAAAAGGCAAGGCCCGCCACTGGTTAAAAGTGCATCTTATTTGGTAAACTCATACAAAAGACAGAACATACAAGGAGTTAAAGAGGTTGCCTACAGACTAGCAGTTTCTCCCTGACTCCAATTGTTGCCAAACTAAGACCTTTTAACTGTATTTTTCAACCTATCATCACCAATAGAAAAACAAGTACAAAGCCTCATGGATGCCCCCACGATCTAAACACTGGCATCAACTACATAATCACCCGTCAAAAGGACCAGCAAGACGTGTCCAAAACCCAGGCAATGCGAGGCCATCACTTCAGCCTCTCTACGTTCTGGCAAAAAATCCGCTCTCACCACCTAAAACGACCCCCCAGCCGAAAAATAGATATCAGGCCCCTGTATCCCTGGCGAGCTACCGCCAGAAACTTGCAGAAAGTCTCCCGCCCCCCCATGACATGAACTTTGCTGCTAGGCAGTTTCAGGAGAAGGCTACAGAAAAAAATCAAGACCTGTACATTGCTTTTCTGGATTTAGCAAAAGCCTTCGACATAGTTGACCGACTCTCGAGCATCCCCTTAAATTTTGGGGTTCCACCCACATTTCTGAGCATCCTTCAATAGCTACACTCTGGCATGCAAGCCTGTGTGTTCATTGGTGGACAAAAAGCAGGGTTGCGTACTTGCTTCAGTGATTTTTAATCTTTTGTCAGCAGTTAACATCCTTGCACATACGTCCCTACAAGCCGATGATGATGGGGATATAACGTAAGTTCTGTCTTGATGGAAACCTTTTCAACCTCTCTTCAACCTAAAAGCCCTTACCAAGACAACAACAATCACTATACATGAGCTAAAACATGCAGATGACTATGCCCTCCTTGGTCACTCCTTGACACAATAACAGCATTTACTGTGCTGCTGGTCACCAAATGAATACCCAAAAGAATCTGCAGCACCTGTACCCACCCCAACAGTGGGTACACCAGCCATGGCTCACCGATAAAGGTGGTCCACCAGCTCTGTTATCTTGGCAGCATCTTAGCATAAAACTGCCAAATCGATGGTGACATCCATGCAATAATTAATCATGCCTCATCTGCCTAAGGTAGACTGCGCTCCCGGGTCTTAGAGAACAACAATCTGAAGATACCTACTAAGGTAGCTGTCTACCAAGCAGTCTCTCCACCTTACTATATGGTTCCGACACATGGACCCCATACCAACGTCACATACGCCAACTGGAAGCATTTAATACTGTGCCTCCAGCACATCTTAAAGGTGAACTGGAACGACAGAATCGCCCATACAACCACCCTACAGAGCACCCAGAAAATCAGTGTGGAAGCAGCCTTAGTAAAGCGCCAACGTATGGCCTATCAAGTCAAATCCTATACGGACAGCTCCTTGGAGCCAGCAGGAACCCTAGAGGCCCACTTATTTAGGTACAAGGACAATCTCAAAGGCACACTCAAGAAATGCAGAATAAAGCCAGAGGACCTTGCTATGGACCGCCGTGCCTGGTCTTCTTCTGAGAAGTCTGGCCTCACCTTCCTAGAAAAAACACACACATCCTAAGCATAATGTCAGCACAGCCTTTTCAATGCTGAACAACCTCAGACATCTACAGACTCATCCCTCACTAGGGCTGACCCGAATGCCATTTTTCAGGCTTCGAGTATTCGTTTTCCAAGCGAATATTCGGATATTCGTTCCAGAAAAACACACCACCAAACCAACATTAATAATGCCAATGTACTCACTGAAACCGAGTGTGTGAGCCGAGACAGCAAGCTGCGTAGTTTGTTGATGCTTTAATAACTTTCGAACGGTAGTAAAGTCGGAGTTCCTTACTTTTCCCCGTGGAGGCAACAGCTGTTTTTCGTTCCAAATCAGCTGTCCTCTGCGCCATCGTAACCCATACAGGAGCTTATCAATTCATCCAGGAACGTGCATCTTTTCGGCGATTTATAAATCCATACAAAGATCCAATATTGATAGTCTTTTTTGTCCATATTATATCCATTATTGACGCCTATTCCCATGATGCAAGCAAGTCACGGTTCATGATGGCTGATGTAAACAAACAGCTGAGCTAAGCTAAGGTTAGCATTACGCCAAGCATAAGCATTACATTTCCTTCCGAAATCGCGCTAATTTTGTGGTAGCCTATAGAGTTATTAGGAACACAATCTATTCTTCCTCCATCTCTCTCTCCCTCCTGCACTTAGTGCCACTTTTAGTTTGCCTCTCTTGTAACATCACATAGCCTACTACAGCTGATATCGCCGGTTGCGCAAAGGGCAGCGGCCAACTAGGTCAAAGTTCAAATAATTCGATAATATATTTTAAATTAACGTCTAATTTGTATTTTACAATTGTTTTATAACTTGTGTACCCAAATATTGTTTGCTGACAAAATATACTGCAGTTTGAGCTACCTTTGCAAAAAAAAATGTAAAAAAAAAAAATTGGAAAAAAAAAGAAAAAACAAAGAATATCCCGAACGAATACTGAATTGAGCTCCGAATACTAATTTAACAAACGAATACTCGGATATTCGAATAATTCGGGCCAGCCCTATCCCTCACATGCCCCAGCTGCGGCAGAACATGTAGATCAAAGATCGGGCTTTATAGCCATCTTCAATGTCACCACCATCAGCAACGGTGACAATGACTACAACACCCGACCATGTCAGGCCAAGGTAGTGACGTTATCTTCAGCAACAATGGACAACAGAAAGCAAGTGTGTAGTATAAATGGGTCAAAAATCACCATAAGTTGTACATTAAAACTTGCGTATGCCTGTAGCATTTGTTTCTGGGTGTCTAGAGTGAGTATGTGTGTGTGATATCTATATCAGTGTCAGCAGCAGATGGGCCAAACACACAGTTGTGCTCTTCTCTAGTCAGCGGGCCACGTCCCAGACCGCCAGGAGCAGCAGCAGGAGGCTGCTGTGCTCTCACCAATGTGTGCCAGTGTCTTTGTTTCCGTATGTGTAAGCTTGCAGAGACCTTCATCTATAAGCCAAGCTGTTGGAGGGACTCCCCGTGGTTTTGGGACACATGCCCAATTCTGATGACACCTCATGTCCCTCATGACTTTGTACACGTCTGTTTGTTTGCATGTTTGTGTCGATGTACACAGCTGTGTGTTTGTGCGCTCTTTGTGTTTGTCTTTTTGATGAATATGAAACTGCTTTTTCAGAAGATTATGTGGTATATTTTTAGTTCAGTCATGACTCTCATCAACCTAATGTCAGATTAAATTAGCTCGTCAATTTAGAAGTCAATAGCCACACAGTTGTGTGTGTTGACCAAAAAAGAGCTTTATTAATCAGTTGGCCTGAAACAGAGATATGTTTTTTATTCTAGCCGATTGACCCTTGCTCAGGTTGAAGTTAGGGGAGATATGCAGATAAACATGTATATATTTCACCTCTTTTTTTTCTAAATTCCAAGTTAATACAAACAGATATGAATTACAAATTCATTTTAACTGCTACATTGATTATGCTCAACTGTATGCGCCTGCAAAGGCAGATGGTCGTTCCCAAATGACAAGATTAGAGACATGCTGCTCCGTGGTGAAACCCAGGATGGCACACAATTAAACATGGACGCCAGTTTGATAAATTAACAGTCAGGTTGCATTCCGAATCACATACTTTCTACTATATAGTATGTAGAAAAAAGATTTAGGATGTCCCAATTCTTGTGACCAGATTTAGGATGGTTAGAAGTACCCGGATGTCCTACTTCATGCGGCCAAGATTGTTAGTGTTGAAAACTGCATCCTATTTGGGCGATTCTGACCCACAATCCAGTGCGCACGTGAAGTGACGTCAAATCGACGAAGCCTCCATATGAAAACAAACGGGGATGCGACGGATATAAAAGCAAGAGGCAAGATTAAGGCGCAATGTTATGATGAAATAAGAGAGTAAAGTATGTCCCAATAGTATGCATACTGCATCCTAACTAGATTATTTTTATCGTCGGATGTAGTATGTAGAAAAGAAAAAAGAAAGAGTATGCGATTCGGAACGCAACCTCAGTCTCCAAAACTGCGCAATTTCTCAAAGTTTGAAAGCCACAAAACTGTGTTGTTGCATTTGATCTTACCCTTGGCTCATTCATTGGGACTTTTGTTTTAAAGTTACTTGTATATGAATAAACACATGTTGTGTACTGCTCCAAACAAGTAGTTTTAACTAACTTTTGGCCTTATCTCCCCTGGAGAACAAAGACATTCCTCCGCTCAGGCTGAAAACTATGTCAATGACTTGACCAAAACAAGCATAAGCCCAAACACAATTATTTCCCTTTAATGACAGTTCAAATTCAATTCTTAAGGTTTAACCCATTACATTTTTGAGACTGCAAACCTGATTTGATTATTGTTTCCTGTATTTAGGATGGTAGCCCGTTTTATTATTAATTCTTATGAATAATTCTTATTGATATTTTATAATTTCATAGAAATTATTAATTATCTAATGTTGATATTAACCAAACCTGCCCTATTCAAATCTCTCTTTTAAACATTACATTGAAGATATCATCAAGCCAAATAGCTGTATAGGCAGACCCTAATTGAAGCTTTTTGTTTCACCCCCCCAGACCTGATTCTAATCTTTCCTACCTGGCCTGCTGCATGCTATATTACTTAACATCTTCAAATGGTTCAGAATGCTGAAGCATGTTATCTTTAGCCTGGCATTCCCATACCTGCCACTAGGCGCTGGCAAATTAAATTTGCTGCGCCTGTTGGTCTGGACACTCTCCATTGAAGCTTTTTCAGAAAGTCCAGCAATCCAGACTCACATTTCAATTGGTTCTATTTAATATGGGCGGGCCAGAGCCCTTTGTATGGTGCTCTGGGGCGGACGTAACCGGATGACGACAGTGACGTGCATGCAACGTCGAAGCCGTGATAGTAAACATCAAAGATGGCTGCGGATGTTGTTTGAGTTTGAGACTGCTTTGGCCTCGACCCTTTACGATTTGGAAGACGGCACTCAAATCTTTCATTAGCAAGTAAGTGGAATGTTCTGTTTTGCCGACCGACCAGGGCAAAAGTTTAATTTAACAGTTTAACAGCTGTTCGCTAAACGAAAGGGGCTTACGTCACCTTGTGCATCGCTCTGATTGGTTGTAGTGATATCCAACTGCGTGCAGTGGCATTTGAAATGCACGAGTAGGAGCCGCCCCTTGAGTTGGAAATTACTATTGATTGTGGCCAGACCCTCTATCATTCAAGATATCAGGGTCTGGATTTCCAGGCTATCTTATCATAAACCAGAAGAAATATTTCACCCTATTAAACATATTTTTCTTATATTAATTGGCTCCAGAGGAGAAGTTGGCGTCGTTGTGGGGCCTTCTATTTCCGTGCCCTTTCTCCTCCCTGTTGTCATTAAGACAATCTGACTCTGTTGACGCCTTTAAATCTTTACTTAAAAACTAATAGCACCACACTAACTTTCATTAGAGCCTAATTTGTGATTTCGAAAAAACCTTTCACCTACATTTTTCAGGAGGAGAATGTGTGATGTCTCAATTTCTTTTGAAGGACACTCGTCACTCAAAACAGTAGGGGCCACGGGCCCCATTTTGGTATTTAGTTTATTAAATCTTTAATGGATCCACGTTTTCAGATGCCACTAAAACTGTCTTTTCAGAAGGTTACAATCCCATCAAGGAGATAACATATGGAGATGCGGTCCTTTTTGACATTTTCAAACCAGGTAATAGGATTGGGCCATGGGTATCATGTGCATCATTTGTATTAAGTGGGTGGGGAAATTATTCAGAAGGACTTTTTTTTTAAGGAACTTGAAAAAAACACAAAAAAACATGTTAATCTGTGTTATTGTGTCATGCTGTGTGACCTCGCTCGTGCCTGCAGAGATACTCTAATTGTTTTGAAGTGTTTTAAAAGTGTTAACAGAATGCATTTGAAGGGTGGGCCGCTCTTTATCTGATCAGCAGATTGAATCCTCTCCTCAGAAGCCTCTCTACCCCACAGTGAAGCAAGACAACTGTTTTTCCCGAAACGCCAGCCGGCTGTAATTGTCTCGTAAAAAAATCCTTTGTACTGTTTCCTATCGTTTCTCTTTGGCATCTGAGCTTTACTTAAATCTTTAGTGATATTATTACTGACAACTATGCTGAGAAGAAAGACACGTCTCTTCATCATGATTTGAAACAACAGTTTAAAGTCTGGCCCTTTCATTTCTGCACTCACTCAAAAAATATGTTTCTATTATTTAAGTTGGAAAATGGTTATTAAGCCTGAAAACCCAAGTCTTTAGCGTCATTTGCACCATCCCCTTTATCTAAAAAATTTAAAAACGTTGGCAAAGTAGGCATTCATGGTCTATAAATCCAATAAAAATAAATTTTCTTTTTTCCCCACTTTGTCAGAGCCACTGTTTTATTGTATGTTTTACGCTCATTCTAATGATAACATGTAACAGCTATTAGCATGAGAGCAGGCAGATAAATCACATGTTTTAGCTCATGCAGAGTGTGGCTATAATTGCCTTATAGTGGGAGCGCTGTGGGCTTTTTCTTGGGAGTATATGAGTGGAGTGTGTTGCCTCTGCTGGCAGCTGCTGGGGGGATAATATATTCCTGTGGCACACAATCATTTTAATAGCTCATTCATTTGTTCAGGAGACAATTGATTTCCTCTGTTTCCATACACGTTAGTCACATTTGATTTCTCTCATCCCATTTGCATTTGTCACATTTTAAGAGCGTGACGTGTGCCCGGGCTTCATGATAGGAAATCTTTATTCTGTTATACCACGGCTGGTGTTAAGCTGAAAAAGCTAAGTGATGATGGAGGCTGCCAATAAAGAGCAATCTACACACTGCCGGTTGTGGAAGGGAGGGATAAGAAAAGGTACATCATGTAGCTAATTAAATGATTCTATAGCATTTTAATGTAAATAGATCTGAGTATGACTTGTCTTGACTGATACAACAGTCAAGATTTAACCTATTCAGTTTATGATAAAAGGAATTACTATCTGGCAATAACCATGGCAGCCTAAGAGGCTTAATCAAAACAGTATTCACTTCCCAATGTATACTTCCCAAATACCAATCCATGTGGTTACGTTTCCAGGCCAACAGTCAGGTTTCCAGGCCAACAGTCAGGTGTAAAGGTGCCAACACACTGCACTCTGCGGCGGTTGGCCGCGCGAATCGCAGATTTCGCGCCGCGTGATCATATTGGGTCATATTGTGTCCGCCGCCGGCCGCCCGACTAGGGTAGCCTTCTCCTACTCTGGGGATATGCTGGCGCTGGTGCTAACCGGTGCTGAGAGCACCAGTCTGCTGTGCTGATGGTGCTTTACCCAAGCTAACCGCTGCTAACTTGGTTCATAAAGGAAAACTGATAACTGTACACAGCAGGCAACAGACACATAGGCTATTCACAGAACTTAAGGGAGCAAACTGTGACTATTATGTTTTCATCCATCTTAATTTCCTCTGTCCGTCGTCCCGAAGTGAGTGACGTCGGGAGGAGCTCAACGCTGATTGGCTATCGCGGCGGGAAAAAGTTCAATATTTTCAACTCCTGCGGCGGCCGCGCCGCCCTATTCGCGCCGCGTTGCCCTGGCCGCACCGCGTGAACCGCTCGCCGCCGGCCGCCCATTCGTAATACATTGACTTTCTATGTAAACTCGCCATGCGGCGGTGTGCAGTGTGTTGGCACCTTAACTGTTTTTTTTAAAGGTACAGGACACTAATGTTAACACACAAAATAAAAAGCCGCCTATTTGTGCACATAAACTGTACCCACTGTAACAACCATTATCTTATGTACGATTACTCAATTTCCCTTAAATACATGAGGCTACATATAACGTTGTGTTAACTTATTCATTATTGTGTTCATGGAGGACAATCAAACTCCCACTAATGGTCATTGTCATACAGTATGTCACAAAAGTGAGTACACCCCTCACATTTCTGCACATATTTTATTATATCTTTTCATGGGACAACACTGAAGAAATGACACTTTGATATAATGTAAAGTAGTCAGTTTACAGCTTGTATAAGAGTGTAAATGTACTGTCCCATCAAAATAACTCGACACACAGACATTAATGTCTAAACTGAAGGCAACAAAAGTGAGTACACCCCTAAGTGAAAATGTCCAAATTGGGCCCAATTTGGACATTTTCACCTCTCCAGTGTCATGTGACTCGTTAGTGTTACAAGGTCTCAGGTGGGAGTGGGGAGCAGGTGTGTTAAATTTGGCGTTATTGCTCTCACTCTCTCATACTGGTCACTGGAAGTTCAACATGGCACCTCATGGCAAAGAACTCTCTGAGGATCTGAAAAAAAGAATTGTTGCTCTAAATAAAGATGGCCTAGGCTATAAGAAGATTGCCAACACTCTGAAACTGAGCTGCAGCACGGTGGCCAAAACCATACAGCGCTTTAAAAGGACAGGTTCCACTCAGAACATCCCTCGCCACGGTCGACCAAAGAAGTTGAGTGCACGTGATCAGCGTCATATCCAGAGGATGGCTTTGGAAAATAGACGCAAGAGTGCTGCCAGCATTGCTGCAGGGCTTGAAGGGGTGGGGGGTCAACCTGTCAGTGCTCAGACCATACGCCGCACTCTGCATCAAATTGGTCTGCATGGCTGTCATCCCAGAAAGAAGCCTCTTCTAAAGATGATGCACAAGAAAACCCGCAAACAGTTTGCAGAAGACAAGCAGACTAAGGACATGTATTACTGGAACCATGTCCTGTGGTCTGATGAGACCAAGATAAACTTATTTGGTTCAGATGGTGTTAAGCGTGTGTGGCGGCGACCAGGTGAGGAGTACAAAGACAAGTGTGTCTTGCCTACAGTCAAGCATGGTGGTGGGAGTGTCATGGTCTGGGGCTGCATGAGTGCTGCCGGCACTGGGGAGCTACACTTCATTGAGGGAACCATGAATGCCAACATGTATTGTGACATACTGAAGCAGAGCATGATCCCTTCCCTTCGTAAACTGGGTCGCAGGGCAGTATTCCAACATGATAACGACCCCAAGCACACCTCAAAGATGACCACTGCCTTGCTAAAGAAGCTGAGGGTAAAGGTTATGGACTGGCCAAGCATGTCTCCAGACCTAAACCCCATTGAGCATCTTTGGGGCATCCTCAAACGGAAGGTGGAGGAGCGCAAGGTCTCTAATATCCAACAGCTCCGTGATGTCGTCATAAATGAGTGGAAGAGGGTTCCAGTGGCAACCTGTGAAGTTCTGGTGAACTCCATGCCCAAGAGGGTTAAGGCAGTGCTGGAAAATAATGGTGGCCACACAAAATATTGACACTTTGGGCCCAATTTGGACATTTTCACTCAGGGGTGTACTCACTTTTGTTGCCTTAAGTTTAGACATTAATGGCTGTGTGTCGAGTTATTTTGAGGGGACAGTAAATTTACACTGTTATACAAGCTGTAAATAGACTTATTTACATTGTATCAAAGTGTCATTTCTTAAGTTTTGTCCAATGAAAAGATATAATAAAATATGTGCAGAAATGTGAGGGGTGTACTCACTTTTGTGACATACTGTATAATGGCCCAATATCTGTATGGTGGCTTTCGTTCCAATTGCAACATAGTGTGCATTTGTTGTGAAAAGTGTAACAACAATTAGCGTAACAGCACAGCAGTTACACTGCCCGACCAAAAAGGATCTTGTTGGATCCTCTTAAACTTTGATTACGGCATATAATCGCCATAAGACATTTTGATAAGCTTTATTTGGCACATTAGGTTGCTTAGAACCTAGACCTGACCAACTGAAGCAACCCCAGGTCCACTGTACACTGCCACACAGGCTTGTACAGTAGGCACTAGGCACGATGGGAGCATCACTTCATCCACCTCTCTTCTTACCCTGATGCACCCATCACTCTGGAACAGGGTCAATCTGGTCTCATCAGACCACACAACCTTTTTCCATTGCTCCAGAGTCCAGTCTATATGCTCCGTGGAACATTGAAGCATTTTATCCTGATAAGCCCCACTGATAAGTGGTTTTCTTAAAGCTATACATCTGCATAGTCCATATCCCTTATGTTATCTTCACAATGTGCTTGTGGAAATGGTCTTACTTTCACTATTAAACATAGCCGGGAGTTCTACTGTCGATATTTTAAATTTTAATTCCACCAAATAATTGTATTTATTTTAAGTGATCATTCACATACATAATGACTTTGAATAACGGAGCAGTCAAATAACTACTTTTACTGAATGTAAAACAGGTCCAGTGTTCCGCATACACTGTACAATTAACCTTTGACACCCCTTAACAAAATATTACATTTAGCTCTCCTAGACCTGGTAATAAAGGCAGTCAGGAAATGAAAAAGAGGGACATTTTGAATAAAAGGAAATTCACTTCTTGATGAAGTCTAATATTATGTGTAGAACTCGCCAATTAATGGATTTAACCCAACCCTTTGTGTTCCATGAATACATTTTCCAGGATGGAATGGAATTCAGTGAACTGAGAGATGCACCAAAGCAGCTGTATCTCAGCTCAGGAAAACATGTCATCAAGTTATATAATTATATTTAAAATGAGGAATGAGAGCATACATAAACCTTAACATTAGTTATTATATTTTTTATTATAGAGGACTAAGAAATTAGTTATCTGCTGCATTTGGATGAACCGTTGGAATGGCTTGTCAACCAATGATTGACTCATGTCTTAAAATGTTTGAGAAGCTGGTTAAATGGACCTGTACCTCCTAGCCAATGGTGGACGAATGTGTTCAAGATAATAACTGGAAAGATTGCAAACATATAGAGTGTGAAAACAAACAAAATATGATTATATACCAGATTACCAGTAAAATGTTGGGCAGTGCCGGACTTCTGCCGCCTACAAATTTCAAAGCAACGGAATGCAGATATACAATAGGTTGTAATGACACGACAGTGCCGCTCAGACGCTCGCAAATGATTATGACGTAGGCTATATTTATAAAGCCGCCATTATACCATGTGTTTCCCCTACCATTACACAGGCCACCATTATACAGGCCGCCATTATACACTGGGATACAAGTACGCTCCAAAGCCCAGACCAGCCCCATATAAACCTGGTGACATATGGCAAGAAGCAATGGTGCCTAGGCCCAGATCTTTAGGAGCAGTGTGACTAAAGGCCAGTGGGGGAGTGGAGAGTGGGGGCAACCGTACTGGGCACGGTACAGGGAAACTGGGTCTTGTGTGAGAGTGCTCCTAGACTACTGTAGTCCGGGATCATTGTTTGTATGCCGTGATAACTGAATGAGTGATATCATCTCCATTATTCCTTATTTGCAATGTTCCACACTCATTTAGGCTACAATATAAATGTAGACATATATTGTTCTACCAGTCAATTGGGAACAAATTATTCAGAATAGACTATTCAGAATATTCCTTAAGAAATACAGTAAAAAATAAAGAATGCCTTTCAATGATCACTTGTGCCTCACTAAAATGTGTGTGGTGTGTTTATGCTGGACGGCGATAGCACAGTCAGAGTATACAGTCTATGGGTCAGAGTCGATGAGCGGCGCTGGCTGCAGCAGCTACGTAGCTATGGTGACATCATAGCAGCGCGGGACACTGTGTAGCTTGCTGATTATTTCAATAAGGAGAAACACCACACAATAAACAAATGCTGACATTTTTCTCAAAACACAAGACTCAAGACTAAACATGTTGTTTATCTCACACTGAAATTATTCTGTAAACCAATCAACGGACTGCAGTGTGTAGCTCCACCCCTTTTGAGAACCTTTGGGACGTATTGGTACCCCAATGAAATGGTGAAATATAGGTACGGCTCGGCCCGCTCATTTTGGTAACCTTCCCAACTTAGACAGTGGTAACGCAAATAAATGCGTACTGAACCGCACTGCTGAGTGAAAACGAGGCTTTGGTCCCGTCCCATTCAACTAGCGGCCCGTGGCCCGAATAGGGCCCTTCTTAATTTTTTTTATGGCCTGCAATATGTTGTCTGTAAATCAGGTTCGCCTGTGTGTATAATAAATAAAACAAATGCACAAAATCTGCAGTTCACACTCCAATTCACTTTACATAGGCTAACAACACGGACCGTCTCTCTTTTCTGTGATGGAGAAAGGTCACAAAAGCTCTGGGAGAGGCTACATTTTCCACGGTAGAAGCAACACCATTTATTTCACACTGCACTGGGTTTTGTCTGATTGCACCAATTCAAGGAAGACTATTTAAGAATACCATCGGCAATTTAGGTTGCGTTCCGAATCGCATACTTTCTACTATATAGTATGTAGAAAAAAGATTTAGGATGTCCCGATTCTTGTGGCCAGATTTAGGATGGTTAGAAGTACCCGGATGTCCTACTTCATGCGGCCAAGATTGTTAGTGTTGAAAAGTGCATCCTATTTGGGCAATTCTGACCCACAATCCAGTGCGCACGTGAAGTGACGTAACATCGACGAAGCCTCCATATGAAAACAAACGGGGATGCGACGGA
Source organism: Ammodytes marinus (assembly GCF_949987685.1). Classification (NCBI taxonomy): domain Eukaryota; kingdom Metazoa; phylum Chordata; class Actinopteri; order Uranoscopiformes; family Ammodytidae; genus Ammodytes; species Ammodytes marinus. Next base: position 30,191,771 of record NC_137212.1, read on the forward strand.
TATAAAAGCAAGAGGCAAGATCAAGGCGCAATGTTATGATGAAATAAGAGAGTAAAGTATGTCCCAATAGTATGCCTACTGCATCCTAACTAGATTATTTTTATCGTCGGATGTAGTATGTAGAATAGAAAAAAGAAAGAGTATGCGATTCGGAACGCAACCACAGAGTAGGCATTTTCTTCTTCAGTTAAGATGGTGTGGTAATTCCTTCTAAACAAAATCAATCCCCCCCCCCCCCCCCCACCCCACCCCACCTCTCTCTCGCCCCATTTCCCAGGTCATGGTGGATCTCTAGCTGTGTGTTAATTGGCCCTGGCCTGATGTGTTTGCATTGATTATCAACCCTTCAGAAGGTCCCAGCGGGTTGGCTCTGAATGTTGAATACCATTACACCTCTAATGCCTTGCTGACTCTAGCATGGGCCTCTCTCGTTCATGACATTCTTCTTCTGTGATTCTTGTCATGTTGCCATTTTTTCTCCCTCCTACTATCTCTGTAAATCCCCTCTGAGTGTCTTAATTATTTCCTTTCTTTTTTCTTCACTACTATCTTTCACTGATAGCCTTTCTCAATCAACACAAGGGTTTCACAGAAATTCATTATTTTCTGTGTCAATATGTTTTAAATAATCCTATAAGCTTGCTACGCTTGACCAAGACCATGCAACATTTTATTTAATAAATTAGTAATTTCAGAAATTGTTGAGATACAGTCTGCTGTGAAGGTGAAGGGGAGGAACTGAAAAAGTCCCCAAAAGTAGACTGAACCATTTTAAAAACATAAATGTTGTGGCTCTCATTGATAAGCATTTTGATTGTTTTTTTTCCCCCTCTTTATTTATTGACTTCTGTTTTTTTCATCATTTCTATTTATTGATCTTTATTGTAAGTGATGCTGTTGAAGTTGTTCAGTGCCAGTCTTCCACTAATGCAGTGGTTCTCAACCGGTGGGGCGCGCGAGGGGGATGTAAAAAAAAAAAAAAAAATCTTAATTTTTTTTTTTTTTTTTTTTTGTAATTTCAATTTTTTTCCTGATATGTATCCTAGTTCAGAGATGATATGTATTTTTTTTCTTTCTTAACTTTTTTTGATAGGTAGTTGCCAAGTTCATCACACAAACACTCCAATCCACTGATAAGAGATCAGTTTGCAATTTTCAAGTACTGAATTAATGGTAGGACTAGAACTGGTCTCTGGTCAGCAAAGGTCTTGAAAACAGCATAAGTGTGCGTGTGACATGCGTGCCACCCATGCATGTGTATGGGCACGTGTCCCAGCAGATTTTTGAAATCTGAATAAAAAAATGTAAGTTTGTTGTTAGCAAGTGTAACATGTTCTTAGGGCAGAATTTCATAAATAAAGGTTTATTTTTTTAGCAAGATATTTGGTCAAAAGCTAGTTGTCATCCGTCCCTCTGTCCAGTTGTTAGGCATCTGGCTGCTAGCAAGTTATGTTGTCTTGCTAATTTTACTATTCATCTGAACTGAAATAAATATTGACTTTTTCCTTTATTATCTTCGCCAGAATGCACCAGAATGCTTAGATTACATGTTAAAAACACAAAAAAAATCTTCTGGGGGGGGATGCCCCCAGACCCCCCTTCAGGGGTTTAGTTTTCTGACAAACATTACAATGGATACTAACATGATTTGGGCATTTGGGATTATAAATCATCTTTGAATTGGTTGTACAACATATCACATGCTATTCATTCAGGGGTGCGATGGCCACCCCATTCTAGCTCTGTGGCCCACCTTGGCCACCCCCAGTCAAAATTTCCTGGAATCGCCACTGAGACACACACAACTCCGCGTTCAGGCTGCACAGCACATTAATCGCAGGTAGCATTTTGAGCTAAATCTGGCCACTTTCCAAATCCAAGACTCAATAGTTGAAACATTCTCTGAACTGGGTTGTCAGACAGCAGTGTTTCCCATTGATCATAGACTTTGTTTTGTGAAGCTTTTTCATAACAGGTATACCTATTGTAGAATTTATTCTGTGTATGTTCTATTTAGGCTACTATTTTCTTCTCTTCTAAGGAGATTTACAAAAAAAAAACATTTCCTCAGTGTCTCATTGATACAATCTCATAATTAGCTTTTAAAGTGCACCAGAATTTAACGTTAAATATAAGAAATTTCCGGTCCCCAACCCTAAACCCAATGTTCAACTCAAAGGTGCGCCACTGGCCTAGCCCTTGTGATAATAACAATAATAGATTATCTATCTATCTATCTATCTATCTATCTATCTATCTATCTATCTATCTATCTATCTATCTATCTATCTATCTATCTATCTATCTATCTATCTATCTATCTATCTATCTATCTATCTATCTATCTATCTATCTGTGTAGGGTGGTGTGTGTGTGTGTGGGGGGGAGTTGTCAGGGTCGGTGGGGGGGGCCCAACTGCAATGACCCAGCTTTGGGGGGGCCCAGCTTGCAGAAGGTTGAGAACCCCTGCACTAATGGTTTCCCAAAAGGGGACAATAAAGTGTAAACAAATAATGATAATAAAGTGTAAAAAAATAAATAAATAACAATATGTCCCTTCCATGTAGAGATGCATTGAAAGTCAAACCTTGAAGTTACAGGGCATAACTGAAGTGACTATTGTTATTGGTTGCCAAACCCATAAATTATCATAATTAGCTTTTTAGAGTTAGACACCAGACACAAAGAAAATAAATTGTTGAACTCATGAGTGATGGACAATTAATTTGAATGTCAATGTCAGTTAGACAGCTTAGCACTACCTGTGTGGATGACTTTACTGTTATCACATAGGCTACTTGTAATGTGTTTATTTAATTTTTTACTGCCAAACATTGCATGGATCATATCATCTTTAGCTGATCTGGTTGCAGTTGTTTGAGCTGGACATAGGTTTGTGAGAACAAATGAACATCAGTGATTCTTGAGAAGCGGGACAAAACAGGGTGCAATGTTGAAAAAATACAAACCCTATGTTTCGGAAAATTAGATTACATGTATGTATGTATCCAACATATACTAAGCTACTGAGCTAAACTTTGACACAACCTCCCAGCTGTTGTTTTTTTTACCGTGTAATAGGAAAATTAGGCAATCGTGATACGTTAATAGTAGCATTAGGTTTTATTTCAATCATACAGCAAGGATCTCCGCGGAGAGGTCACTAATACAGACACAGAGATTGTATGTGCAAGAGTGACAAATTCTTCCTTAAAACGTCATGTATTTAAGGAACATCTGCCCCCCAGGGGGGGAGGCGTCTAACAATGGTTCGAAGGGGAGACAGGTAGAGAGGCAGACAGTTCTAATGTACATAACTTAACCATAGGAGGAGTTTGGGCATAGGACAATAGGAGACTGATACTTAAGCACATTGCTTTTCGACCGAAAGACAGACTAATTGTACATAACTTAACCATAGGCTGTCCGAGTGGTCGTTGGGTAATCTACATTTCAGTTACATGCAATATATCCAATTACACCTATAAGTCTATATAAAACAATGGTTAAGTAAGCATTCCAATATCTGAGTCCAGAGATATATCATATGCAAAATCTACTACCACAACCGTCATTGGCCTATCACCACCGTCAGATGTCAACTCCGTCAGATTTCCTGTCTGACGGTGTTGACATATTTAACGTTTCTTAAACATAACAAATGAAATTTATCTAGTAGCCATTTGGTTTTTCTGTTGATGTTAGGTGCTAGTATGAACTACTTCAGGAAAATAAAATTATCAAAATATTTCAAATAACTTCTTCAGAAATTGTAAGTCAGTGTTGACATATCATGGTTGTGACGCATGACTTTCAAGATTCGTAATGTAAAATATTCTAAAACTACAACACTTATCAGAGCCTGTCTGACTCTAATGTACTCTGCAGAGGTAGAATTTGACAAGAAGTCCTTCAAAGTGACAGCTGCCCCTTATTTCGCCTGATTTTATTACATTTTAATGAAATGTCTGACGGTGGTGACAAAAAGTGTCCCACCACTTAGAATCCTTATAAAACATGAATGTGTTGTAGAAATACAGTTCTTAGTGTTGCTTTTGATGAAAAAAACACTTTTTAATCATTAAAGTACATTTTTAATAGGTTTTATTGCATATGAAAGATTGAAACCTTCTCTGAGGACACACTGTTTTGGACGTCGTGAAAAGATAATAAGTGTCATACATTTGACATAATAATGATACAATTAAATTTAAGGGGATAATTGTGCTCCAGACATTCTATTCTTAATCCCTAATAACATCTACAATTTTAAATAGTTTTAGTTTTAAACATAACAGCAGTTACATATGGAAGATGGCCTTGTGTCCCGGTTCTCAAGAATCACTGACTTAATATTAAAAACTTGTATATTTGGATGCAGTTGCTCTGGGTTTGTATTCAGACATAAGCATAGCATTAGCCACGTTAAGAATTAACTTGCAGTCTGAGACTCAATCATTTGTGGCATCTCCTCTTCAAGTGCTCTGCCACCAGCTGTGATTCATCTGTACCTTGTGTTTTAATAAATACTCTCTTTTTTAAATATTTGGTGATGTCGCTACATCTCTCCCTCAGAGGTTGTTAATGTATTCATTCATAGCTTTTTCTCATGCACAGTTAAATATCTGCCATTGCAAACATTTTGGGATGTTTAGTAATTGATTAATGGGTATTACTGTTTGGGCATCAGGCAACATTTTAATGTCTTTTGATGAGCTTGAAGTGAGCTGCATACATACTGAGCTGTTGTGTTAATAATCAAATGATTTCACACTCATACTATGATTTTGAGTGAAACAAAAAGGCAAATATGTCACAGTTTCATTTCAAGCATTCATAGTTACAGTATTGCTACCCAAATTGTGGATACAAGGCAAGTAATCCAAACTGTAGTCAGATTTTCAGACTGATTTGACTTTTCCTACACTCTTACCTACATGTATTGCTGCCTTTGACAATTAATACGTTTTACATCAAAGCAGGATGCCTATGAAGACTGCAATTCTGAAAATGTATTTGCAGAGAACAAATAAGTAAAATCATGTCCAGTTTGCAAGTACATGTTTGTAATATTAAAAATAAAAGAATATGCTTAAAAAAAGGGTCAATGCAATGCTGTAAAGCCGTGGTCTTCAACTGGAAGGCCGTGACCCATAGGGGGTCAATGGAGTTACTGCAGGGGGTCCCCCGAATTCAATTAACATTTAAATGTAACATTTTTTTTTCCTTTTTTGATACAAATTATTTTGAATAAACGTCAAGTATCACAAAGCAATAATAACTTCTTAAAAAAAAAATGGGTAAGGATGCAGCCCCCCCCCCCCCCCCCCGGCAAGTTTGAATACGCCCTTAAAGAAAAAGGAGCATGCTGGCCAATGATCCTATGTCATGATCTATAGATATTCTTTATCAGTCCAACATTAACATCGTAGGCTATTATGAAGAAAAATTCAAAACATTGTTAATTTTCCTTATCAAAGTCTAGTTTAATGACCACAAAATGTCACTGTGTGGTGATATCTCCAAATACCAACACGTCCCGGGCCTGAATGTGTGTGAAAGAAGATCAGCTTTTTCTAACTTGATCCTACATATTATCGTCATTTATCGTCCTTTCTACAATCCCTCCATCTCATCTTCTGGCCCTGGCCTCTCTGGTGAGTGTGTATGGCTCACTTATATGGGCTTTAATAGCGAAATGAAAGATGTAATCCTCCCTCTGCAGTGTCATTGATCCTTGTGTAAAGCTTCATCTAGTTCTCTCCATCACACTCTCATTCTCAACACACTGGGACATACAAACATATTGATAAAACTAGTAGGCACAGTCATCGGATCTACCAGATTTTCTATAGTGCCCAGAAGAAAGGAAGACATTTTGTTCCCCCTTACACACATAAAGAAAAACTCATTCCATTAACCCTCATCCTAGGTAAACATCATATCCCATAGGTTTTTCATTCTTTTTATTTCTATTTTATATACAGTACTGTGCACATGTTTTAAGGCAGGTGTGAAAAATGCAATAAACTAAGAATGCTTTCAAAATGCTTTCAAAAATATAAATAGTAATTGTTTATTTTTATCAATTTAAAATGTGCTAAGTGAGGGAACAAGTAATACTGGATAACCACGCTCTCTCCCAGATAACCACGCTCTCTCCCAGATAACCACGCTCTCTCCCAGATAACCACGCTCTCTCCCAGACAAAGACTTCAAAGCATTGCATGTTGTTCATTTATGAAAATAAACTATTAGGCTACAACTTCTGTTTTTGAAAGCATTTTTAGTTCACAGCATTTTTCACACCTGCCTAACCCTTTGCACAGTACTCTATATGTATATATTTTTTTCCAAGTTGGAACATTTACCTGCCTAACCCTTTGCACAGTACTCTATATGTATATATTTTTTTCCAAGTTGGAACATTTACAATACATACAATGCAAACAAAACAGAGCCAGTTGCTCTGACGACCAACCCAGGCTCCTGCCAAAAGAAAACAGAAAAAGCCATGTTGGGTGGGCCCCCTGCACCTCTTTCTTTAGGCACTTCCTAGATTACAGTATACATCATCTTCTTGATTGCAGTACCAGTTATAATATAGTGGTTGTGTTAACGTACTGCATTTCCCTGTGAATCATTTAAAAGCAAATCCCTGTCATCCACAATGCAAACAATTTCACAAGTTGAAAAAAAATGGCTTCCTTTATCACAATTAGAAGCTACTTGAATTGATAATAACTGATTTTTCTTCCAATTTTTTTCTAATCATTCTAAAGTCTGCAGTGTATTTTTCCCGCCCAAATCAAATTCATTAGCGTATGTATTCACTCTGTTGTAGACGGAAATTCTTGATGAAAGCACATCTTTTAGAAACTTGTCTTGGGGGAGTGAGTGTGGGCAGAAGCTTTGTATGCTATGGATGTGGTGTATCATTTCAGCCCAGATTCCTGCCGCGTTTTATGCTTCTGCAACATTCCCTTTAGATCCCATGTAACAATTAACCGCATTCTCAATTACGCTTGGCTGACAAACATATTTTGTCCGTGATTACGTTTTACTGAACATATTGCAAATATACGGTGGCGCTGAGCATTCACCAAATAAAAAAAAGTTTCACAGCTAATGTAGCCGTTAGCACACTCAGGATCTCGTAATTACGAGATTTTTTTCTCGTAGTTACGAGATAAGGATCTCGAAATTACGAGATAAGGATCACCCTCTCATTCATCAATAACGATGGCTGGCTGGCTGCAGGACGGCAACGACTCTGTCCGACCTTATCGTCAAAATTATTCCTGCCCTAAAAGCACACTTTACTCTATGTTTACACATAATCCATGACCAGAATATCAAGTAGGCCTATGAGAACAATGGCCTAAATGTTGAATTAGCAATTTAGTGGTTGCGGTTCCGGTGTCATGCCAAACTTATAGTGTGTGTCTGTTTGTTTGTGTGCAGACGAGGTGAACCCAGCCATAGGCAAACGTAGGCAATTGCCTTGGTTTCCGGACTACAATGGGCCCCATAATCAATACAATTATTTTAAATATGTTTTACTGTTCATTTATTAATCAGCGATCGCATCGGGAACTGAGGGACAGACTTTCGGCTTTACGCCCGTGATCAGCTGCTGGGGTCCGACTGGGCTTTTCTCCTGAACAGTCCCAGTGATTGCATATCTGCGCAAAGTTGACATAGCTGCTACTTATTGTTATGCCCTCCTTGTAGAACGTTCTTATGTGTTTGTATGAGTCAAGGATCATACCGAGTTTAAACGACTGCATTTAATCAAAGCATTCAATAAAACTGCGCTCCGATACAGTAACAAACAGGAGGTAAAAGTGAACTAGCCCACCTGGGATTCTGATTGGATGAGGCAACACAGTACGGTGGCTCCGGTGGCTCATAATGAACAAACTGCATAACCATTTAACCAAATGCTAATGTAGCCGTTAGCACACTCAGGATCTCGTTATTACGAGATGAGGATCTCGTAATTACAAGATCTTTTCTCGTAATTACGAGATCCTGAGTGTGCATGTTTCTGTAAGTGGTTCCATTATTCCAAAGTGCCATCATGTCAGAACGTTGATTGCCGACCTGATAATGGGACCTGATATAAAGCCCCTTAACCAGTGAATGAATGAAGTAAAATATGAACAGATTCATATACTGAAGTGCTGTGTATAGTCCAGGCAGCCGTCCAGACATTGCACACCTCCAGCTTTGACTACAGTTGCATATAAAAATATAAATAAATCGCCCGTCTCCCCGCTCCTACACTCGCCACTCGTCAGCAGCTGATTTATCCTCGTGACTGAAATAGCCTGTGTTTTATATGTAGGACTATTAACATAATCAAAAGTTCCCCGAGAAGTAAATATGCCTTAATGACAATGTGTTGTATGTTGACATTTAACATATCTGGGATAGGTTTCAACTAGGCCTGCCCAGACAAATGACTGGGCCCCTGAAAAGGTCCAGTCATTGGGCCCCCTTTACTCATCCTGAACTTGTATCAATGTGCATGATGCGCTTATTCCTACATAAACACATACCTGTACACAGGGCCGGTTCTAGCCAGTTAGATTAAGGTGGGCTACTGGAAATAATAGCGGGCAGAGATACTGACGATGTGAGCGCGCGCAGACATTTTCTGCTCTTTCAAGATCTCTGCACCTGCTTTTTGGCACTTTACTGTAACATTTCCTGTAATGTAAGCTTTTAGACACACCAATGCTGTAGGGGGGAGGGGGGGTTTACCATGATAGCACTGCTACCAGAAGCTTTCCTCATCAGTATAACAACCATCTGCCACCTTCATTTAAAGGCTAAATATGTAATTTTCTAATTTTCTTAGAAAATAATAGATAAAATATACACCTCAAAACGTGATGAAATATCACAGTATCTCTGAATTGAAAATCCACTTCTGCTAGCAGAAATACTGATATTAAGGAATATTCCGGGGGTCTAAAGCCCTTGAAAGTTCCCTTTTTTTTCCTTTCTTTTCTGGTACCCTGATTTATGTCCAGGTTCTGGCATCACTGAGCTTGCCAGGTTAGCTTGCTCATCATCAATGCATGCAACGGTTTTGAGGGGGAAAAAAACGACCCATGATACTTTTAGTTTTTCAATATAAAATGTGATATATTTTACCCAAGTAACAATGAATAAAATGTTTTCTTATATAGAAAGTTATCTTGCGAATATAGCGTTCATAATAAAGGTTGGCTAAATTAGGTAATCTGCAAAAAAAAAAAAAAAAAAAAATCTCTCTGGGCCCCCCCTGGTGGCTGGGCCCTAGAAAGCTTTCCCACTTTCTACCCCTTATGGGCAGCCCTGGTTTCAACCAAACATAATCCGACAGGTAAATAAATCACAAAAAGTAGGTTGAGAGAAAACATGTGTGCGATATGTTCATTAAAACGTAATCACGGACAAAATACGTTTGTCAGCCAAACGTAATTGAGAATGCCGAATAGTTCTCTGGGAACGTAACTTTGATGAGACAGGGTTGAAATACACTCACAAACACACACACACACCAGCTATTGATCTCTGCTTAGCTGTTGCTAACCTGCTAAATAGAAACACACACACACACACACACGGAGAGCATAGACGTTTGGAAATCAAATATAGTTAGGGAACATCTTCAGAAAGGAAAGGACAGTAGAAAAAGGGTCGTTTGGATAAAAACATCACCATACCACAATCTGTTTCACCTCCTCCATAACTGCATGTTCAAGTCAAGCTTTGCTTTCAGACCCATACAATAGAAGCTGTCAGCATACATAACTCTCGCAAAGATAGATTGTCAACTGTGCTGTGTCCTTGCAATACTGTTGTGTTTATTTGTGTCTCAGGTGTTGCTCTCTTCAGTTATGTTTTTCTTCTTCTATATTGCATTGCTGTAATTGTTGTGCATATGACGAATAAACGTCTTGAATCTCTTGAATCAGTGTCTATTTTATATTCTTTTTGATTGGAACAGGCTTTTAAAAATGTAAAATTGCTGTCCTGTGCTGCAAGTTTGAACTCATATAATCTGATTGTGACTGAAATACAGTATATATACTGCATTAAATAACTAAAATAGATTCAATTGTTTAGGACACCTATGGCTACACAGCATAAGAAGCTATTCCATTGTTTTCACTTGTATTATTTTAGTTTTTTATACTGGTGCAAATATGACACTAATGTTTTATTCTGGAGTCATGACCCGTGGGGCCTTGGGGGAGGTTAAATAGATGGTTGGGGTGGAGTTGTATAGTGAGCCGGTGCAGGGCTGCTGTTGGTAAAATGCAGCACCCTAATAGTGTGCTGTTTTGCTCTGGGTGGAGAACGCTAGACCAGGCGGGCTGGCAAAAAGATTCATGGTCCAAGGAAATGTGTTTATTGCCGGGTCTCCCAGGGCAACACACACACACACACACACACACACACACTGGGCTTGGAGGGGCATGGCTATCAGTCAGTGGGACACAAACACACACACACACACACACACACACACACACACTAACACACACACAAACCTGGCAAATAAATACAGGCCCACACACACACACACACAAACACACAGATGTGTGTGGACTCAGGTATACATAACAGCATAAGCCCACAACGCACCATTTTTAACATTTTACAATATTCCCTGTTTCTAACATAAAGGGCCATCATCAGGTCCAATATAACAGCCTTCCTTGATTTCTGTTCAATGTCCCTATAAGTGGTAGAAGTGACTCAATTGTTTTTCCCTCAATCTGCCACCCTGTCTTTTCTATTGATGGATTTAAACACCTTGCTAGGTGTCATTCAGTAATGGTGTAGCAGCAGGCAGAACCTGCTATCAACTTGATTAACTCAGCTAGCATTTTCTTCTCCATCACATTATGACATGAAGCCACTTTGTCAGATAATCTGAAGGTGTTTTCCCATCTAGTGGGTTCAAGAAATCATATCAAAGCCCAAAGGCTTTCGAAAGGCTAGTCCCTTTTAGTTCAAATAATTTGGGAGACATGAAGGTGATAGCAATAAAAGTAGTTTGTAATAGCAAACATGTCTCTTTTAAAGGCATACTAGGTAATCCTGGAGAATGTTCCTCACAATCTGCTACCTGTCCATACTGTGTGTGCACTAGAGAAAAAAAAGTGCAAATATAGCGCTTAGGCTCTTTAAACTGGTATGTTAACAAAGGGAATGTAAAAACAGCCGGCCCACTTTTCCAGAATGACCTAGTATGTCTTTAAAGAGTAAAGTGTTGATTCAGGCGGCTAGAAGTAGTGGTACTACTTCTTGGTTGCTGACATTTTTATCTGCAAATGACAGAAAAAAAAATATCAACCTATCCACTGAGCACTTGCAAAGGCGGACATGCGTTTGTCCGCCTTTGCAAGCATACTGCACTGAAACTGCCCTGTGGAGCAGACAGCGCCGACCTGTGTGGATGTGAATCAGATTATAGAACATTAATCACCATCAAATCCAAACAGATCGTCTTGGCCCTGTGCGTAAAGCGCACGGTGCTGCCTGAAACAATCCCGCCTGGGAAGAGACCTGTTACTGCCTGCTGCGTGTCTTCACCGTGCCCGGGACAACATTAACTTTAAACTGCAATTAATACCACATAGCATCAAGTTAATGACGTTGATCCACGACCCCTTATCCTGCAGCTCCGCGTGGATAAAATACACAAAGTTGCATCACATGAAGTATGACGAGAATGTCCTTGTTGAGGTTGTTTATATTTTATTTTAGTAATAGTAAGCAAAGCAGCTTCTTCCTCTTTTTCTCTTTTCTTATGAGAAAAATTAGTTTTAGTTTTTTTCTCACAGTGTCTACCTGTTCCACCCAGCCCTCCTGTCCCCGGCCATTGTTAGAGGATGTGGCTGACACTTGAACTCAGTGCGAGTTCCACCACAATTAAGTCTTTGTTTTTCTTCTAGCCCCACCGGCTGAATAATGGAGGAAACAAACTCAATTGAAATGTTAATATAATAAATGGAAAATACAAAATCTAGCTTTTTTTTTACTTGTGCTTCCTTTTGGTCTCTTCTATGGCAGCCGCTTCAATGTTGGATGTTGTTTTTTCTTTTTTAAGGCCACAAAGAGCATGGATAAAGAAAGTGAGAAAGGAGAGAGGAAAAGAGTAGGAGGCGGGCTAGCAGGTGGACCAGTCAATGTTTTGACAGTTTTACCCACAGCACAGTACAGCGGTGGCAGCAGCCTGTCACTCTCACCCTCCCTCCTGAGGCCCATTTCACTCTGTCTCTCCTCCTACCCTCTCTTCCTGCTTGTCTTCCTAACATCCCTTTCTCTACACATCCTCACACTGGCATTTTTTTTTCTTACTTATTCAACCCGGCAAATTCTCTCTCTTCTTCCCTCCTTACTCTTTTCCTCTTTCAAGTTTAAAGAAGAGACAGCTAGACAGAGAAAGAGAGAGAGAAATAACTCCTGCTATGCTGTTTATCTCTCCCTCCAAATCCAGACCTCCCTCTGCGCTTTAGAGTTCCTGAAAAAGCTGAAATACCAAGGCTAGACATAAAGGTTGTCAAAGCGTATCTCCAGAGATAGTCTACCTGTCTCTTTTTCTAAAAAAACAAAAAAAACACCATACACTATTCATACCTTTTTAATGTTGAAACAATATTATTTTTTAACGTATACGAAATATGATACTTCACTTGGTCAGTTGCCTATAGGCAAAGCACCCGCATTACTGAATAGGGGGGGAAATATGGCCAGGCTATACTGTGATGCAGTGAACCTTCGCCCCCTTATTTTGCACAAAGAAAAATCGGTAGAATGCATTCTGATTAAGACGAGAATAAAATAAACTGTCATTGTATTAAGGCATTGTCTTTTCGAATGAATGTCTCAAGTCATACATTTATTATTTTCAATCACCTGTGGAATAGAGGGTAATTGACTGATGGCTGCATGCCAGCATTCATAGCCTAGGGATTGTATTCCCATAATGTTTAGAAAAGTTCTAGATTAAAGCCACTACGAGTAACTTTGTCCGTTGTCGGCCCCTTTGGACAAAAGCGGTAGTATTTTTACAACACCAGCTGTCGTAAAGCTGTTTACTAGCGCGTGCCAGTGTCAAACGGTTAGGGCGCAATATAGTGCATGTCCGTGTGTTGAAAGTGTGAGCGCACGGACTCTTTTCGGCTCCGTAAGAGTTGTTAGTGACACTGCATCAACTAATGCCAGTCAGAGCCACACACACCTGATTGCAATGAGTTGATGCAGTGTCACCTCTCACGGAGCTGAAAGATTACGTGTCCTCACAGAAAGCGAATGAACGAGAGACGGCAGTTAGTATGGATCACAATGAGGTAATGTGTTTAAGTTGTTGTAGATAATGACTATTTCAGATGAATAATGGTCTGATGATGCTGGTGAGGCAAAGTAAACTTTGTTTTAGTCGGCTACCGCTCATTCATTTAGGATTAAACACTGCAGTCTAGTTCGCTCCCGTGAAATTGTGTACACGTTCCTCCTCCCGCCTGTATATCACTATCCCTTTTAGGTTTTCTTCATTGCATTCTCTTTTTTTTATTTGATGGTTCAGCCCCGTTATCAGTCATTATGACGACAAATAACTGTCTCAAACAAGGCTCCCGCTCCCCTTCCCTCACCTGGAGGGATAGGCTTCTCATATCACGTTGCTGCGCCACACTGAAATCTGCGACCAATACGAATATGTGACCACAGAGCCTGCATGCGCAAACCGAAAATCGGACTGGGTGTGCGACCAGACCGAAAGCAGTAATACAAACTATATTAAAACGTCTTTCTTTGCACTGATGGTCTCGTTTGCTGTTAAGGGTAATTTATGATTATCTGAGGAAACATGAGGATGTTTAAAAGATATTTAAATGTTACTCGTAGTGGCTTTAAGGGCCGCATCCACTAAGAATGGGGGCGCTAACAGCTCCATGAATTGCGACAAAATAGCGCCCGCAATCTGTTCCGTTATCTGTTTTATTATCCACAAAGTAATATGCACAAAGTCTATACCGGCGCTAACACGCCTACAAAGTCTGCCAGCTGGGCACAGTTTGCCCTCGTTTTGCATTTACGTGAGTGAAGCACCTCTGTGCTGCACCATGTGATGCAACATGTTGAGTATGTTATCCATGCGGAGCTGCAGGAGAAGGGGTCGTGGATCCACATCATTAAAGGTGAAGTAACCATTTATTTATGTTAATATAAGTGTTAAATCGCTCTTTATTCATACAGTGATCACTTATATAGTTTGCACGTTTCATAAAGCCGATCTCTCTATCACCCGCTCTGCATGTAATCGGCAAATAAACTTTACGGGGATCCCATACTGATAACCAATCAGAAGAGAGAACGCTACAAACCGGCACCCGTCTCACTGCTGGTGCACGTGCAGAGCGACAGATGGGTGAATGTGTATTCGCCTATAATGGCGGAGCAGGTAAAAATCATTCCCAAAGTCTATTTTGATGGTTTTTATCCTGTTTTATCACACTTATGGATCTGAGATGATGATAGATAACTCGCTGCTTGAAGACCGCAATGCATTAATGTGGTGACGTAGGGACGAGGGAGGGGACTGCTAACTGCAGTCACTGACAGGAAGTTAGCTAAACTGACCATTCTGCTTACTGAACCTTTAACTTGATGCACTGTGGTATTAATTACACTATGAAGAACATTGTGAAGACATACAGCGCATTACGCTTTACGCACGGGGCCAAGACAATCGTCTAGGATTTGATGGTGATGAATGTTCTATTTGGCTGTTACACACAGATCACAGGTTTAGACGGTGTCATTGTTTTTAATAACACAGTTATTATTATATGTATCATTTTTGTATTTCCACCTCAATTTTGCACACAATGACCCATGTGTGCTAACTGGAGTAAGTGATACTAAAACTTTTTTATGTTTCCAAGGTAAGAAAGGAAAAATTAAAATAATAATTTGTCTTAACCAAAAAATTAAAATATTAAATGATAATACTCATTTATGTCAAAGATATAGCAGAAAAATACCCAGCCATTTATGAAATACCATAGGAAATGAATGTGGGTCATTGTTGACCCATGTTATGCAGTAAAGGGGGTATGCATAGCTTGTGTATCAAAGAGTTAAGCGGCCACAAAAGCAGCGCAATCCTCTAGTGCAGGGGTTCTCGAATTTTTGATAGCTGATACCAATTTAGGAACCCAACATTGGACCGAGGGCCGCCGAAGGAAAACAATGGAAAAAACTGAAATCATTTCAATGGCCAGGTTGCGTCTTTACAGTTTACATGTATTGGTCTGCATCCACTAATTTGTAATTAACACATTTTAATTAATTAATGAAGGGCTACGTTGCATTTCAACATCGGGGGCACATTAAAAGCAGGGGTCTAGGGTTTCAAACACTTCATTTTGTGCATTCTGGTTAATTTTCATGCAGTAATTTGTGTCTTCTGTATTTATTTATGGTGGACATGTTAAAGCTCACATATTAGGCACTTTGCTGTCAATTTTATATGGTCTAAGAAGTAGGCCTAATACTTATTGTTTTAAATGTTTGCTGAAAAACCCGTTCAGATCATTTATTGTAGCAAGCCTCTATACCCTGATGTTCCTCTGGTCTCCAGATGACCTATATCGGTGTCTGCAGCCTGCGATCTGGCTGGCCCCTCCCACCTCTCTGCCGGGCCCTCCCACCGTCTCTGCCGTGCTTACGTGATACTAGAGAGACACTGCGTGACTGCGAACACAGTGTTTACCCGGAGCGAAGCCATACATTGACATAACAGTTTGACATGACCTGACATGATTAAAACCAGTGAAAACAGTAGCTTCAAAGTTTGATTTCTACAGTAATAACTTCCCACCCTTTGTGGTGTTAACAACGAGGCATTATTAAACTCCAATGGGAAAGCTCAGTTAGTGTAATAGAAGCAAACGTTGGGTGCTACATCCAAAGCTACATGTGCGCTAACGGCTAAAAGTAACAATCAGACGATTAAAAACCAGTGAAAACAGTAGCCTCGCATTTGGTTTCTACAGGAATAACTTCCCACCCTTTGCGGTGTTAAAAACGAGGCATTATTAAACTCCAATGGGAAAGCTAAGTTAGTGTAATAGAAGCAAACGTTGGGTGCTACATCTGAAGCTACATGTACGCTAACGGCTAAAAGTAACACTGAGACGATTTAAAACCAGTGAAAACAGTAGCCTCACATTTGGTTTCCACAGGAATAACTTCCCACCCTTTGTGGTGTTAAAAACGAGGCATTATTAAACTGCAGTGGGAAAGCCAAGTTAGTGTAATAGAAGCAAACGGTGGGTGCTACTCCCGAAGCTACATGCTACACTAGGTAAATAACAGGCAAACAACCATTGAGGAGATTCCTTTTAGTTTCACCGATGGAATTACTACACAAGTAGTTCCCTAAGCTTTGTCTCGTTATAAACGCGGCATTATTAAGACTGCTGTGATTAAGATAAATTAGTGGGTTATGAGCAGAATGCTTCTGTGTTGGTTTATGCAACACTCTGCACGGTTTGCTGTACTATGGGCATCTTGTCGCTTAGCGGGGAAAACAATATGGCTGTCGCTCGGAACATTTTCCAGAGTATCTCGGGCCGTGGACCAATAAGAAATGGGGGGAGGGGAGTTATCATAGAACACTGCACGGTGGAAGTTTCTGGTTACTCATGTGCAGTGTTGGGAATAATGCCGTTTAAAATAACGGCGTTAGGTAACGCCGTTATTTTTTCAGTAACGGGGTAATCTAACTAATTACTTTTTCCGTCGTTACAGCGCCGTTATCGTACTGAACGTTAAATGCGGTGCGTTACTTTGAATTGATTGAATAAACTGTGTAATCCGAACGCACCCCTGGCTCCATACTACACAAACTGCTAGTGAGGAGACCGGGTGGGTTAACAACGAGATAAGCAATGTTATTTCTTATAGTGTTTTAAGATGTGTTTTATTCAGTGTGGATGACATTATAACTGTCAGTTAGCGGCCGTGACATAAATCAGCCGGAGCGCCTGTTTAGTGAAGTTTCTTTTTCTTTCTCTCTCTGTTGTGTGAGCGTCCAAGTTGCCGCAGTAACCACCTCAAATCCACGGTTGAAACTTGCTCTCCCTGAGTTTGTTTGCATCGCCCGTAAGTGCATGGAGTTTCCCGATCTATAAATTATAATTTATGCACATACTTAAACGGCCGCGATTCGCCGGTCGCAACAGCTGTTTAGCGTGTCATCACGAGCCGAATATTGCTATTGTTCTTTTCCTGGGATCTGTATGCTGCTGTGCATGTTAAAGAAGGAAATAAACAGCGGATAAATAATGTTTCCTCCTCATCGTTTCATGCTTCATAGTCTGACGTGTTTGGCCTTTTTTGGTGTTTTATCCGACACCTCTGAAGTGAATCCAGTGATATTAGCAGATCAGCACGGTAGGCCTACATCCAGCAGTTTCCTCTACTACTTTTGTTGAGAACAAAATACTTGAAGTGCAGGATAAACCTCTTGCTGTCTGTCTGTTGTCTGGGGAGTTACAAGCACAATAAACATTTTAATAAAGTGTATGTAAGAGCCTGCACTAGAGAGGAGGTTGATGTTGTCCTATTGTTTCTCACTGCTTCTTCTAATAAATGGACTATGTACAGTAATAGAAGTAGTTTATTGATGTATTTCGAGGAGCAGCTGGCAAGTATCTACTTTATGCGGTATACTTGATGTTTATATGCATTGTGTTCGCCATCATGTAAAGACTATAAACATGATTGATTTCAGCAAAATGCAACACTTATATTCCTATACACTAAAGGCTCATCTCACCCATGGCAATCAGAAGAAAGTTACATACAAATGTATAGAATGTGTGCACACAACTTCAATATATTTCACAGTTTTTGATGTGCTTACTGTAAAATATTCATTAGTATGTACGTACCTAGTCTTTTTAATCTGCTTTTTTGTTACTGACCTGAATCTAGTCTAAAAGGAAAACCTGAAACAATGGCCGCACATTAGCGTCAACTAGACAGGAGTTATGCAATGCATATTTTAAGTTGCTAACGCTAATCTTTAGCATTGGAGTTTAAATAAAGTAGGCTAACACACACACACACACACACACACATTAAATATTAGACTTACTATATTAGACTTATACACAGCCATTTCTTGAAATAAGTCCATTTCCATAGGAAATCAGGAGTGTCTATACATTACTGCTTTAAGAAGCACCACCTTACTCTACATAAAACTAGTCAATTCAAGATAAAATAACATGTTAAGGGGGATATGTAATACCGATTTCCTTCCTTCCATAAGAATCGTTAGGGAGACAGATTTATAGCTTAAACAGAATCCACTGGGGGAAGTTAGCTTCAATGTATATATATAGAGCTGCTAGCGTTGGGATGCTAACACCTGTATTGATCAGACTATAGGGACACTGCACCGTGGCAAATGAATGACCTGTAGGTTTGAGGACGTTGTGTGTATACTGTAAGTGTGAGTGTGTGGAAAGGCTGTCAAGATGATGAAAGCAAGGCAGAGTGGATGGGCTTGCCTCAGCACGTTTCCCCCATAGAGACACAAAAGTACATTAACGTCCTAGGTCCCCCAGCTTATTACAAGCTCTGGTAATTACCCAGTCAGGGAGTCACAGGGGGAATGTGGAGCAGTAAGTGGGTGTAGTGGTTAGGGGGAATCCTTGATTAATGCCTTATAGGTATAATCCTAACAATGGATAAAGAGAAACCGCGGAAACTCGTTTATCTGAATGTCACATATAACCAACTTTAAAAACAAACAAAAACAAACACATACTGCTGTGTTAATATATTGTAATGACTCACATTGATAGATATAAAAACTTACTTTCAGGTCAAGATTGTTGATTGAAAATACAGTTAGATGCCATGACAAGGCAAGGCTGGTCTTGTACAAGAGCGAGCATCTGTTAACATGACATGATTTCGCCATGGGAACTGTTTTTGACATGGCTTTTAAATGCATATCAACATCAATTAGGAGCTGATACATTGCACACAAATTGCACTAACACATAAGACAGTAAAGGCCGTATCTCACTGGGCTGCAACTGTTTGCGACAAGTTGGAGACTGCAGTCGTGAGGGAGTCTCTAAACTGTCTTGAAACGTTCACTGTCGCTTGAATTTTGAACATGTTAAAACAATTTGTGCAACAAATGTTCTCTCAAAATAGTCTCAAAGTGGTCGCAGTTGTCTCGAACGCATCGCAAACACTTCTGAATTTAGTTTCCGCGAGTCAGAAAGTGCGAGAAATGTGAGACTACTGAGCAAGGGTTTGGCGACATATGAAACTAAATTGCGACTGATTTGAGACCAAAATGAGACTGAAATTGAGACTGAAATTCCGTTCGCGCTACGCTCGCCAGACGTTCGTGCGAGCTCCCGTTGGCATGTTTTGTCCAGGATATTCGCAAATGTGTCTTAATTACCAACTCAACTGAGAATTGACGCTAATTTGCATATTTTATCGCAATTTTGTGTCTCCAACTTGTCGCAAACTGTCGCAGCACAGTGAGATAGGGGCTTAAGAGATGATGGTTAGATACTGTAACATTTAGTTCGTACAGCCATGCAAGGTACAAAAGGCAAGATAAGTTCCCATCAAGGTCACATGTAATCAAACTGTATGCTGTGTAAGCTCAAGCGTTCTCCAAATGGCGTAACTGAACTTGGTGTCAGCCATCTGAACGGCCTCTATTCCCACTAGCTCCAGATATAAATGACCTTCCACCTTAACTTGCTGTGCAAAACGACTGGACCAACTTTTTGCTTATTTATGCTGTGTGTGTGTGTGTGTGTGTGTGTGTGTGTGTGTGTGTGTGTGTGTGTGTGTGTGTGTGTGTGTGTGTGTGTGTGTGTGTGGGCAGAAATTACACTAGGGAAATTCCAAATGGTTTTATAAAAGGCAGAATTAAAAAAGAATAATGACTGTGAAACTTCAGATCCCACTTTCTTTTAGAGCAAATAACAACAACATAAAAACACAGGCTGTCCACCAGCAGCAGCTATGGGCATTTAGTTGGAACCTGTCAAACTATCGTCACCAGCCATCAAGGAAAAAGTGTTTGATGTATGTAGGTCTACATCAAGATGACAAGCAGCAGAGACATGAGTTCTGATGCCAAATGACATACACACACACACTCCCCGTCGGGCGCCACTTGCTCCTACCCTCATCAACACTGCTGATTTGTCATGGTGGCAGCTCTCAGCCATGTTTCAGGGCTGATTGTCCGTGTAACCTTTCAGCGGATGTCTGACTGTCATGTTACATCTCAGCCAGTACACACCCCCCCCCCCCCACAATCCACTTACACTACCCCCCCCCCCCCTCCTCCCCAATCAACTCACACTACACTTGCACTTGTCTGTCTTGTCATGTCTTAGCCCAGCGATGTGAGAAAAGCTAGATGTTTGGTGTTACATAAGAGATAAAAGTGGCACTGGATGTGTCTGGAGTAACACAGCATGAAATAGACTTTTGACTCCCTTTATAAATTTCCCAGTCAAAAGGGGAATAGACTTGACCAGACACTCACTACCCCACATTCACACAGTATAGTCTGAAGTGGGTTTTGAGGAGATTCACTTTCACTGTATTGGTTACTCTGAATATCCTTGTTATCAACACAGACTTGAGGATCAGACTGCTCAACATGACATAGGAAGGCCTCTCTTTATACAATTCCTTTATTGTCTTTCTCTCTTTTTCTCTCAAACAGACGTTTGCTATTGGCTTTTGTCGACATAGCAAAGGGAGAGTGGATTAGCATGAAGTAGCTTCTGCGTCAAATTAATTGCATTGACGTTCAGGAACTTAAGCCGTTTCTTCTTTGAATTACACTGCTTCAGTTTTAGGGGCTTGCGTGTTGGGATTTTCTCCTTTTCACAGCTTTTCTGCTAATGGGATGTCTTTGAAATATAAATTAATTTGCTTTTTATTTCCTTTAGAAGCTCATGTCTTCATTAATACCTTTTTGAATTGCTCATGGTCTGCTTTCCCATTTCCAGAAATTAATCTATGTCTATCAGTCTATCAACATATACAGTGGCTTGCGAAAGTATTCATACCCCTTGAGATTTGCCACATTTTGTCACGTTACAACAACACATGTACATTTATTTTATTGGGATTTTATGTGATAGACTAACACACATTGGCGCATAATTGTGAAGTGGAATGAAAATGAAACATGGTTTTCAAATTTTTTTATGAATAAAAAAATTAAAAGTGTAGCGTGCAAAAGTATTCAGCCCCCCTGATTCAATACTTTGTAGAACCACCTATCGCTGCAATTACAGCTGCAAGTCTATTGGGGTATGTCTCTTCCAGCTTTGCACATCTACAGACTGACATTTTTGACCATTCAATCTTTGAAAAATAGCTCAAGGTTCAGATTCAGTATCAGATTGGATGGAGAGCGTCTGTGAACAGCAATATTCAAGTCTTTCTTTTTCTTTCAAGGCATTCTGAATTGTATTGAGGTCTAGACTTTGACTGGGCCATACTAACAAATGACAATGCTTTGATCTAACCATGCCATTGTAGATCTGGCTGTATGTTTAGGGTAGTTGTCCTGCTGGAAGTTGAACCTGTGCCCCAGTCTCAAGTCTTTTGCAGACTATAATAGGTTTTCTTCCCTGTATTTGGCTCCATCCATCTTCCCATCAACTCTGACCAGCTTCCCTGTCCCTGCTGAATAAAATCACCCCCACAGCATGATGCTGCCACCACCATGTTTCACGGTGGGGTTGGTGTGTTCAGGGTGATGTCCAGTGTTAGTTTTTCGCCATTTACATTCAGACCGTTTGGTCTCATCCGACTATACTGTGTGTGGCTTGTGGCAAGGGTTAGAGCAGTGGTTCTCAAACTTCTTTTGTAATTCCCCACTTTGGAGATGGGGATCTTTTCGAGCCCTGCCATTCCCCGATTGCGTCAACAAAATATTAACTAAATAGGTCAGGCTTAAAAGTTTAATATGTATTGAAATAAAATCAAGGAATACAATTAAAAAATAGAGAAAATATGAGCATTTGTGACATTACTTTGCAATCTGAGCCCAAAACAAATTGTCAAAAACAATGAGCAAGTCAGTATGTGAGTCTTAGGCCTGCATTGGTGGCTGCAATGAGCCTGTTTGGCACTGCACATATTTTCTAAATAGGGCTGAAGGCTCAATACTGCATCTCAAGTAGGGATGGAGATCACTACTTTTTATTGATATTGATACCATTATCGAGTCTCCTTAACAATTTGAGTCCTTATCGATACCACTATCGATACTTTTCTATTATTTTGTTGAAAGAGAACTGGTATTATTGCTTTAATTGCCTATAAGATGATCAGAGCTCAAGATAGGACGTTAAACAGGTCATAAATCCATATTTACTATCTATTTTATATTGCTGGGAAAACAAGTTTTTCATCAAAACCATATTATTCAAGTTTTTTTTCTTTTTTTGTTACATTTGAACACATCATGATGAACTTTTATAGACATTGGCCTAATATTACCGAGCTGACCTGAACACAACATATTTGACACCGTTAGCAACTTTTTTTTAAGCAGATAAGCTCTATATCCTGCCGATTTTAACGTGGATTTTAAAAAATTATCAATATTGGGACTTTCTACACCGTCCGGTTGTGTGATTATCGCTGCTTTGAATGACTGTTGATGCGCACGGTGCCGACTCGGACTCCAAGACCGACTGCACACCGTCTGATGCAGCAGCAGCTGACAGAGTTTTTTTTTAACTATACGAGACTGAGTTGGAGGAGTTTGAAGGTAAGACAGTTGAAGGTATGCCTACAACACTTTTATATGCAGTCTATGAAGAAAAGAGCCGAATCTCCGCTCTGAACTCAAAGACGCGCTACAACACCTTGCCTCATTGTGAGCCCAGCTGTATGATCATTGCTGTGTGTGTGTGATCAGCTCCTATCTTCTCACAAAGTGCGGAGAGCAATCGCGCTTTCATTGGTCTGGTTTTGATGAAATGGATCACACTCACAACCTCTGTCAAAACTTTGTTTAGTTCGGGGATGAGCTGCCATGACGCTAGCGGCAGTGAATGACACAGTGTGTCCGTTGCGCATCTGGTGCCACACAGTTTATTAGTGATTGAGCCTGGCCCGCGCGCTTAGCCGATGATTTCGGCTTCTGTTCTATCCACGTTATTATAGTTTTTAAGTGTTAATTGAAGAAGGGGAATCTTGTCCACTCCTCCAACTCACGCTGGGAAACGGTAAAAAAAAACATATATTAAAATATTTCTAAAAACTATGCGCCACGGGTGTGGACACATATTCCTCCCGTTCGTTTGCCCCACCTGTCATGTCTCTATTCCCCACCGGTGGGGTGCGCCCCACACTTTGAGAACCACTGGGTTAGAGGAAGGTGCTCTGGTCAGATGAGACCAAACTATCTGTGTTGGAAACTAACACTGCACATCACCCTGAACACACCATCCCCATCGTGAAACATGGTGGTGGCAGCATCATGCTGTGGGGGTCCTTTTCTTCAGCAGGGACAGGGAAGCTGGTCAGAGTTGATGGGAAGTTGGATGAAGCCAAATACAGGGCAGAAAACGTGTCTGCAAAAGACTTCAGACTGGGGCGGAGGTTCACCTTCCAGGAGGACAACTACCCTAAACATACAGCCAGATCTACTATGGAAGGGTTTAGATCAAAGCACAGTCAAATGTTAGAATGGCCCAGTCAAAGTCCAGACCTAAATTCAATTCAGAATATGTGGAAATACTTGAGAATTGCTGTTCACAGACGCTCTCCATCCAATCTGACGCTGAATCTTACACTTGAGCTATTTTTCAAAGATGAATGGTCAAAAATGTCAGTCTCTAGATGTGCAAAGCTGGAAGATACATACCCAAATAGACTTGCAGCTGTAATTACAGCGATAGGTGGTTCTACAAAGTATTGAATCTGGCGGGCTGAATACTTTTGCACGCCACACTTTTCAGTTTTTTATTCATAAAACAATTGAAAACCATGTTTCATTTTCATTCCACTTCACAATTATGTGGCACTTTGTGTTGGTCTACCACATAAAATCCCGATAAAATAAATGTACATGTGTGGTCGTAACCTGACAAAATGTGGAAAATCTCAAAGGGTATGAATACTTTCGCAAGCCACTATAGTATAAATACATTTTGCAAATGCCTGGGTTAGGTCTGCACAAAGATATCATATCCCAATATTTTAGGCTGAATGGCGATGTAAGGTAAATACTGTATATTGATATAGCGATTGAATAAATACTTTATGACAACTTTTATGGGCGACCGTGTAAAAATCAATTAGGCCTACACATTATAGAAATCAAAATGAGTCTGATGCACGCGTCCAATTTAGAATAATATTTAAATTGCAATGAACAAAAAGTCGGCATGAATGTGGAGATATTAAGAACAACATTTTTGTGAAAAAATAGACAGTATTTTATTGACATTGGGAGAGCAGAAAGTCTCCACATCATCAACTGCAGGCTAAAAACACATTCTCTCTTGGCTAAGAAGATGATGATGGTCTTCAAAAATAGAATAATATTGCACTTAAATGTGATTTAGCACTTAGACATACTACTGCTTATGCTTCATGATTCTTGCTCTTCTGGGTTTTTTCCCTCATGGTTGAATTAACTTTTTGGAAGTCGCTTTGGATAAAAGTGTCAGCTAAATTAAATGTAGGGAAATTGACAGTACTTAAGAGAAGTCGCTGGTAAATGTCAGAATGTCTATTATCCAACTTAAAACTAAGTTCCCCGCGCTAAATGCCAGTGTTGTAAAATGGTAGAAGAGATTTGAAATGCTTCCACTTTTGGTTGCAACGTGTTTCTGGCATTCTCAACATACGGCCTGCAGAAACTGATTATCTTCACATAACGTGGGACGATACAAACAATATTGTCCAACCTTGAAATTATATTGATATATCTCACATAGCAAGGCAAGGCAAGTTTATTTATATAGCACAATTCAGACACAAGGCCACTCAAAGTGCTTTACAGGGGCAATATTAAAATACAGAATAAACATTAAAAAAGTGAATGAATAGAAATAAAACATTTAAAAGGTAATGAATAGAAATTGAACATTTAAATACAATAAAATTGCGGATAAAATATGGTGCAGCCCTAGTCTGGGTACATAAATAAAGTCGAGCTAAGTATTATATAATATTAGATTCTTTAATCAAATAGGTAGTGCTTCATGGCTTCATATTGCATGGTCATGTTTGTCTCTCTTCAGTTCAGTATGTTTTTGTGTGAGCGAACTGTTTTTTACAGTGCCCTACCTCTCTGAGCTTTAAGAAGATCGTGAACCATTGACCTTTCCTGACTGGATTGATGCTCCTTCAAGCTGACATTATAATAATAAATAGGATATGACACATGTCACAGATGCACCTCAGCCATGCTGCAGATTGTTCAGATTAGGATCAGCCATGACATTTGACCTTAAATAAAGCCTTGCTGTCTGTCAAACATACACACACACACACACAGACACACAACTACAGCAAACATTGTACGCTTTTAGAAGTATTGTCTGGAATGCAGGTGTGCGGTGCGTATCAAGACACTGGAAGAGCATAGCCTTCCCAAGTAACCCCTGGATGTATAGGTTCAACATTAAATACAGCATTCATAGGGTAATAAAGGTAACTATACTGTAATGGTGAAATATTTTAGTTAGTCACCCATCCATCTATAATTTGTACCAGAGCAGAGCAAATGTACATGCACACTTTAAACAAAAAAACCCTTCTTACCATAAGGCCAACATGCTAACCATTGTACAACCTCACCACCTCATTTACATAGGCTGCAAGTAGATTTTCTCTATCCAACGAGAAAAATATCCCTGCAAGAAAATCCAAACCAAAACTCAATATTTCTTAATTTTAAGATACATTTTCTTAGGCCTGCTTTTCCACTAATATCCAGTTGTTCAGAAATATGTGACAGCTGTTTCCCTACTGTTGCTATAGGTGTAGGAGCCATATTCTGTTTATTAATATGTGTGTGCAATACTTGTTTTTTGGCGACCTCTACAGGTCTTGAGTGCCTATAGGTATATAATGGAGTTTTTCTACAATGTCTTAAACTGCGAACACACCGCACTGGCCGCGCGGCGAGATTACATACAAAGTCAATGTACTAGCGCGTGGCCGTGCGTCCACCCAATAATCGGCGGCCGGCGGCGCGTGAATCGGGAGCGCGGCCATTTGCGGCGCGTAGAAATCGAAGGAGCGTGAATCGAAGGAGCGTCATCGAAGGAGCGTGAATCGAAGGCTTGTGCGGCGAACGCGGCGCCGCAGAAAAAGATGAACATTTTCATCTCTTTCTGCGGCACCGCCAGGCGCCGCGCCTCCACAGCCAATCAGAGTTGAGATTGCCCGGTGGTCTGCAAGACGAGGTGGGCGTGTGGAGCGAGGACATTGGGCTTCCAATACATTCTGCAAATATGTGTATTTTGCATCTGTTTAGCTGTTGGTTGTACTTTAGCCAAGGCAGCGCCGGTTAGCATAGTGAAACTCACCCAGCTGTGTGCTGCTCCTGAGGATAATATGAACCCAAAGTTGACGGCAGTGTCCGTGTGGAATTCCAATATAGTACAGCGAAGCACCGGTGTTGTACTCCGTCAGCCGGCACACTTTCACTTTCAGGTAGGCTGATGTCTGCCTTTATTTTTGCAGCTGAGCACACACTGCTGTTGTTAATGTGTTTAGTATGTTGCTGAATTACTATTAATATGTGTGTATTTGCGATCGGGGTGCGTGTTCATGCTGTTTTAATGATATTTGTGACATGACTGCCGCTGGTTACACAGTGAACCTACATCTGTATTTTTTGGCACAGCTGGACCATGTTATTGTTGTTGTTGCACCGTAAGTGTGACAGGTCTGATCTCGGCGTCGGCGTCAGGAATATATGGCCCAATATGATCAAGCGGCGAGCCTCTTGCGGTCACGCGGCCAACCGCCGCCTTCGATGTGGCGGCCAGCGGCGGCGGCTGCGGTTAATATGGCCCAATATGACCAAGCGGCGAGCCTCCTGCGTTCACGCGGCCAACCACCGCATTTTTTCCGAATCACAACCACCTCGGCGGGCTATGAAGGATCATAAAACCTTATTGTACTTTCCTTCATGACCGTTATGTGAAAATATCTCCCGTTGCAAAATGTTGCCTGCTCTGCCAGAGGGATATGTACCATGTGAAATGATAACATTATAGAATCCTGTCTGATGCAACACCCAGAATGTCTTCCAAATATTTGCTTTTTGAGGTAAATAGACAAAATATAAATCTGAAAAAAACCATCTATGAATCAACTCCCTCCTCTGGAGCTTCAAATGTAAATCAGACTATATTATTAAGTCACTTCACCCAGTTCAAGAGAAGTTCTATCCGTGAAAGACTTACCCCTGAAGTGTGTTGGCATGTGCAGGGAATGCATGTTTCATAAATCCCTAACCCTGGCCAATCAGAGACCATGTTAGTGAGTCACAAACGCGTCCCCATGAACATTCAAATACCCACTGCCAGTGATGAGCACTTCATGTGTCAAACTCAAGGATATCCAAACCTACATTAAACTGCTTTTTTTTCTGGGCCAAGCTTTGGCTTGATGTAGAAATCCTTCAAAGCCTTGGGAAGTGAGGAACGTTCCATTCAAAGTCGGTGTGGAGTCTATTAAACTAATATCACAGCTCAGATACCCAGCCTGTGTCATCTTTTCCACTTCAGAGAACAAACTTAAAAAAAAGCTGGCTGCCGATTTGGAAATATTACAACAACTCTCTGCTCCCTCCCCAGTTCCACCTATATTAACTTCAATGCAAGGTTAATATAAGAAAACCCAAAAGCGGCTTCTGCATTCATGGCCACTTCAAATGCATTTTCAAAATTATGTGAAAAACCAAATGACAGCTAAATAAAATAAAAATTAGCTGATATAGAATATGAAATTATATATGTTGGTTCATCCATTCAAGGTGAAGGAGGCAGGGCCGAAACCGAAACATTTGTTTCACTACGACTCTGTTCAGGTGCCCACGGCTGCCCACCCTTCCTTCTCTCACAAAAAACCCAGTCTAAAACTGAAAATCAAACGGCTTATAAAACGCTTGAGGTGGTGTTTTGAAATTAGAAAACTTTAATTCTATTAGTACATGTTCGAAAGATGAGTATGAGCCTATGATTGATATCCATACAAATGTTGCGGAGACACATTTCTGTTTTCCGCTTATATTGGAGTGCACGGGGATATCTGCTTCAGGGCCGCATGAAAATAAGAACCGCCCACAGCCCGCGAAAATTATTTAATGCCAGGCTTGGCCACTGAGCACTGCTGGATTGAGGAAGAAGGTGCTGCTCCTGGGGGCCTGGTCTGAAGGCACTGAGCCGAGTGTGAGCAGAGTGTGATGCACTGTGAGCTGCTACTGCTGCACAGACAACTATGACGTTAAGCCCTAAAACACCAATTACAGTCATATGAAAAAGTTTGGGAACCCCTCTCAGCCGGCATTATAATCGACTCTGCTTTCACAAAAAAAAAAGATAAAAGTGGTATGTCTTTAATTTACTAGGAACAGCTAAGTACTGGGATGTTTTCCAAACAAAGATTTTTTGAAAAGCAGTATTTGGTTGTATAAAATGTGAAAAACTGGCTGTGCAAAAATTTAGGAACCCTTGTGGTTTTGTTGATTTTAATGCATGTAAAACTGATGACTTTAAACACAAAGTTGGTTGGATTATGTTGTTAAGCCTTGAACCTCATAGAAATGTCTGTTTAATCATGAGAAAAGGTATTTTAGGTGCACTTCTCTATGACTCTGCTGAAGTGAGACAGAATGGGATCATCAAAGCAGTTCCCAAAAGATCTGAAAAACAAAGATTGTTCATTGGCATGGTTTAGGGGAAGGCTACAAGAAGCTTTCCCAAAGGTTTCAATTGTCAATTTCGACTGTAAGGAATGTTGTCAAGGAATGGAAGGACACAGGCAGTGGCAGTTAAACCCAGGCATGGCAGACCAAGAAAAAAACAGGAGCGCATAGGTGGAGGATTGTGAGAATGGTTGCACACAACCCACAGATCACCTCCAAAGACCTGCAAGAACATCTGGCTGCAGATTGTGTATCTGTACATTGTTCAACAATTCAGCGCAATTTGCACCAACACATCTGTATGGCCGGGTGATTAGAAGGAAGCTCTTTCTGCGCCCACGCCACAGATACAGTTGCATGGAGTATGCAAAAGCTCATTTAGACAAGCCAGATTCATATTGGAAGAAAATGCTTTGGACTGATGAGACAAAAATGAAGTTATTTGGTCTTTATAAAAAGCGCTTTGCATGGCGAAAGAAGAAAACTACATTCCAAGAAAAACACCTGCTACCTACTGTCAAATTTGGTCATGCTGTGGCCACTTCAGGGACTGGTCGATAGTTGGATGATTTCAACACAGTTTCAACAGATTATTCAGGATAATGTTAAAGCATCAGTCACAAAGTTGAAGTTGCGCAGGGGTTGGATACTCCAACAAGACAATGACCCTTAACACAGTTCAAATTCCTGCTGAGGGAAAAGTACAATGTTCTGATATGGCCGTTGCGGTCCAACGACTTGAATATCATCGAAAATCTATGGGATGATTTGAAGCGGGCTTTCCATGCTCAGCAGCCATCACATTTAACTGAACTAGATCGCTTTAGTATGGAAGAATGTTCAAAATACCTCCATCCAGGATCCTGACACTCATCACAGGCTACCAGAGGCATCTAGAGGCTGTTATTTTTGCAAAAGGAGGCTCAACTAAGTATTGTTATGATGCCTATTGCATATTTTCTATTATTCCAATAGACAAAATGACACTGCTGAATTGCTTCTGTTTCCCTAAGGTATGTCATATATGAAAAGGAATTTGCTTCTTTGAAATCCCAGCTAATGATGAACAGAAATCCCCAAAATTAGAAGGGGGTCCCAAACTTTTTCATATGACTGTATATAGCAGGAAACATTAGCGCTGGATTTTCACATAGCAGCCCATACAGGAAAGCGCCCAAGAAACACATTACAGATGCAGTGGTGTTTCATATTGCCTAAGACAACATGTTGTATAATGGTGCCCTATACAGAAGGCTGGGTTCATTCTCTAAAGGTGAAGTGTTTTCTCCAGGGATCATGCAATAGATTATTTTCCAAGAGCAAGATGCACTTTTATTTATTTTACAAAAAGTGTCAGCAAGTTTGCAGTCAATTAATGTATCTCTGTTTAAGAAGATAGAGGAAATTTTTTTTATACAAGTTTAGTTTGGTTAAGGCTAGGTTTGCACTTTATTTATCATAGTGAAATTCACGTTTGTTTGTTAATTTTCTTTTGTAGTTTAAAAAAAAGAAGTGTGGTATGAAACAATCTAGATTTTATTTTGAGGCCATATCACCCAGCCCTAACTTAACTTCTAAGCAAAAACAAAAAAACTTTTCCTTGACCTTTTGTTGCCATAATTTCGCCCTTTGCAGGATTCTGTAATAGTCCCTATACAATCTGTAGATTGTCTTTTGAGGATTATCCAGAGAAAACATGGACACTGACTTGGAAATGAGAAATAGCCTTTGTAATGTAAATGTAACATTTCAATGCTTTGAGATAGCTGCCTCCACCCCAACAGGTGCTCTGAAACAGATAAACCTGATGTAGATAAAACCAAATCTGTCTGCATGCCAGATGTCACTACAGAGATGTGAGGAAAATAAAGGTGAGGATATTTTTTTACATGTCAAATTAATCTCAATTTGGAGTCAAAAAGCTGCAACTCTTTTGCAAAAAAAAATTGATTTTCAAATTTAGATTTCTTTTACAATTATTTTAGATTTCATGACAATTCAAACTTTGACAGGGAAGCTGAAATACAGCCAGAGAGAGGAGGACTGTGCAGATAAACACACCGCCACATATTCTAGTGGGGCAGAAGTGAACGAGAGGGATTATTTTTGTGTGAATATTTTCATTAAAATGTTGCATAGTATGCCTTTGAAGACTTGTTTGTTATTGTGGCAGAGTTATCAATACTTTTTTTTCTTTCCTTTTTTGTTCTTCTCCCTCTTCTTCCATATATTATGCTTGTATTTTCAAAGCTTTCAATAAAAAACATGGATTCCCTGTTACATCACATTACAAAGTGAAAACCTGGGTGAGGTTGTTTTCCAAGATTTGCACAATAATAAGCTAGCTGACTGTAGCAGGGAGTTGGCTGCTACAGAACCTGGCTGTTAACTGCTCTCTCCTCCACTCATTTACACAGCCTACAAGGTGAGAATGGAGGTAAAGTGTGAGCCATGTAAATGAGGCAGGTATCACATATACTCACAAGGGATAGTACAGCTTTCTCTTTATCCCCCTGACTCAAATATACACCGATGTACGCACACTAACACAATCACATACAAAAATCCAATTAAGTGGGACACTCTCGGTACTACTTTGTTAAAAAAGCAATTAAAATTCAACAAGCTGGATGTGTTTTGTATGCATGTGTGTGTGTGTGTGTGCACACTCGCACACACGCATGCAAGTCACAGAGGTAAAGTGGAAGACAAGAGAAATGAGAGCACTGAGCAAATCGTCAGTGTCATGGTGTCTTTTAGCCTTACAATAAATGTGAGGCCTGAATCAGAAAAACAGTCTATTGCACCACATTTCATAAATGTTATTATGGTTAATAAACTATGATTAAAGGTCACAAATTATGGTAATTTTCAGGTTCAAAAATCTCCTCGTTTCAACCTCTGTCTGAAACACTGTTTTAGAACCTTGTTTTAAGCCCTGCCTTCCATAATAAAGCCGAGGGCCTATCCGAAAAGTCCAATCTCCTAACCTATAAGCCTCCTTTCCTATGCCTTAACCCCTAAACGTCATCGGGGTTAAGGAGAGATGAAAGGTGCTTCCTATCGAACATAGGAAAGGACAGCGCTGTTTCAAATGAATTCGACTCCACTTTTCCTAACCGACGTCATTGCGCGACGGCGAGTATTGCTGACGTGAGTCTCCGAAAATTGACCACAACAAGCGCTCGTTTGATCCATGCGTTCTTTTCATATTGATTTTAATCAGGTTGTCGCCAACAGAGTGAGAATCACTCCCATATATCCCAATTCACATGTGGAATAAAAAGAGGCTACACTTGTGTTGATGTTGAAATGAACTGCCCCCAGTAACTTCATTAAATGTGAAGTTGGTATTTTATTTTCTTATGGTGTAAATGATGTGCTACGAAAATAACTATTATGATGTTGGTCTTTTATGAGTTCTTTATTATCTTTAGCCTGTGTGTGTGTGTGTGTGTGGGGGGGGGGGGTGTATTTTGTTTTAGCCGAGTTAAATCTTCCTCTCTTCTCCTCTCCTCTCTTCTGTTTTACCTCTCGTTCGTATTCGTGTAGAGTCGGTAAACTCCGGCGGTGGCCTGTTGCTTTAAATCTTGCCGCCGTAAAGGATTATGGGATACCACTATCTCCTTTCCTTTAGCATAGGTTGGTCAGGAGTAACCTATGCTAAAGGAGGGTTAAAGGATGAATCGAGGCTCCTTTCCTATGCCTTTCCTAAGCATTTGGAGAATTCGGATCACCTATCCGCCGAGTACTTCCGGTTCATCTCGAAAGGAAATTTCCTATGCAAAAAAAAGTTTTCGGATAGGCCCCCAGTCTGCTCCGGTTGGCCTTGAATCTATCTGCTGGTTTGTATCCAACTACCAGTTAGATTCAGGGATATCTGGGGGTTTGGCTTTACCTTTGATGACATCATAAGGGGAGGGAAATCTGACTGGGGGTTTTTGAACACGCGTTGTCAGAAAGGTGGAGGTGGTGAAAAAGAGAGAGAGGGATTTTTCTTCTACGACTTTGGGAGTCTTTAGTCACATTGGGACCCATATTAATGTTGAAAACCCATGAAAAGGTACATTTTGCACAAAAGGTCAACTTTATTATATTGTAAGGCGTAGGCAACTAAACACTGTTGAGGTAAGAAAGAGATTGCATTTAAGGTTAAATAAAAAGGTGAACATGCGTTAAAGTTTTCTGAAAGATTTAAATTTTTGTTTTTCTAAAAGCAAGACATGCTACATACAAACCCATCCACCACCCCACACTTTCACTTTCAACCTTACTTACATACAGTAGATCGGCATAGAACATCGCATTACAATTAATAAGGATATTAATACGTTGCTGGTATCTATAACACTAGAGGGGCTGTTTAGGCTTTTCACACATTTGTTTTCTGCAAGGTGTTATGGCCGACTAACCTTACGGGCCATACAGCTTGTTAGGGTTGTTGTTCCTTGATGTTTTGATGCGTGTGACATACACTCAACAAAAATATAAACGCAACACTTTTGTTTTTGCTCCCATTCAATTCATTCCAGATGCACAATTGTACCATTTCTCTCAAACATTGTTCACAAATCTGTCTAAATGTGTGATAGTGAGCACTTTTGCTTTGCTGAGATAATCCATCCCACCTCACAGGTGTGCCACATCAAGATGCTGATTTGACATCATGATTAGTGCACAGGTGTGCCTTAGACTGTCCACAATAAAAGGCCACCCTGAAATGTGCAGTTTTGTCTCACAGCAAAATGCCACAGATGCCACAAGCATTGAGGGAGCGTGCAATTGGCATGCTGACAGCAGGAATGTCAACCAGATCTGTTGCTCGTGCATTGAATGTTCATTTCTCCACCATAAGCCGTCTCCAGCAACTTCGCACAGCCATTGAAGAGGAGTGGACCAACATTCCACAGGCCACAATTGACAATCTGATAAACTCTATGCGAAGAAGATGTTTTGCACTGCATGAGGCAAATGGTGGTCACACCAGATACTGACTGGTTCTGAGTCCCCAGAACCCCAATAAAGCAAAAAAATGCACATTTCAGAGTGGCCTATTATTGTGGACAGTCTAAGGTACACCTGTGCACTAATCATGATGTCAGATCAGCATCTTGATGTGGCACACCTGTGAGGTGGGATGGATTATCTCAGAAAAGCAGAAGTGCTCACTATCACACATTTAGACAGATTTGTGAACAATGTTTGAGAGAAATGGTAATATTGTGTATCTGGAATGAATTTTAGATCTTTAAGTCCATCTCATGAAAAATGGGAGCAAAAACAAAAGTGTTGCGTTTACATTTTTTTTTTTTACATTAGGGCGACTGTGGCTCAGTTGGTAGAGCGGGTTGGCCGATGATCAAAGGGTTGGAGGTTCGATCCCCGCCCTGCCACCTGTGTCATAGTTGTTGTGTTCTTGGGCAAGACACTTCACCCACCTTGCCTTGTGTGAATGTCGATAGTTAGCCTGCTATCGGTGTATGAATGTGTGTGTGAATGGTAACGTGGGAAAGGAAAAACAGGTCTCCCTTGCAAAAGAGTCTTCGGACTCAATGGGATTTACCTGTATAAATAAAGGTTAAAGGCCTACTTCACCGGTTTGAATATGAAGGTGTATTGAATTCTGAGATCCTATGTAGTATAAATGTGCAAAAAAAATTAAAATCGGTTCATCCTAGCCTGAGAAAAGGCAGAAAGAGTGTTTTTTTAACCCTATATTTCTCTTTCTCGTGACATCACAGAAAGAGAAATGTAGGGTTAAAAAAAACTTACTTTGTAAATATTACTGTGATGTCTTTTACTGTGTCATCACAGTAATATTTACAAAGTAAGTTTTTTTTTACAGTTTCTCCGGTCTAATACCGAATAGATAAATCGTATGTTCCTTTTTTGTTCTTACATGATCTTCCTATAACATGCTAAACCACGATAGACATGATGACGACTACGGTCAAAAACTTATATCCAACCATGCCTAACAAACTTCTCCGATGTCAATACCACATTGCATGAATTATCCTAACAGTCATGCGCATGACCTTACGGCAGTAAATTACGGCATTAACCTGTCGTAAACAAGGATAACGTAAACTGATTAAATGTACTATAAATGTTAGAATATTAATCAAATGTTTCGTTACATTAAAACATAGCCATGAAAATAACACACCTTTATAAATTGGAAATAAACTAAAATTGGCTCTTACACAAGGATAACGTCATTTCCACTGAGGACCTCACTCTTCAAAACCTAATATCTGCCCCCTTTTACTTTAAACACTTTGATTTCCTCACTGAAGTCTCTTTACAAACTGCATCCTGACTGTCGCTGCAGTGTATCAGCAGGTGGAGTAATCAGGCTTGGTTTGATCCCTGAGCCAGCTCAACTCCAGATTGCAACTTATCTTCAGTGTTTTGTGATGTTTCATTTATATATATATATATACAGGCATGACCTAAGATTACTGGACATTATGTTCAGATTTTTACATTTCATTTTCCTAAAAAAAAAGAAAAACTGTGGGATTGAGGATCAAATCATCTCTTTGTCCGTTAACATGCAAATGAAACACAATCTATCCCATCATTAGTCGCACAGCAGTCAAACCCAACATCATTTTAAGGGAGATTAATGCATTAATAATTTACATGGTATTTCTAATTATATTGTTTGTTTGTTTACCACCTTGCATGCTTGTTAAGGTCTGAATGTGGAGAAGCTCTCTTTGAAGTTGGTGTGCTATTAACAGCTCTACCCCTCTATTGTGGCTACAGCATGTGCTATGCTACACCTTCAAAACGCTGTGTAATTGCACGCAGGTCTAACACTGTACAATTCAGTAATGGTATGCATTTTACTTGTCCATATTTATGATCTCTATTATTGATAGCGTTGTTTGAAGCACCGGGATTATTCCGACTCCTGCATTCAACCCTACTGTGCAAAAGGAAATACAAAAAGTGAGGTATATACACATATTTGTTATGGATGTGTTGTCCTTGACTCATAGTATCATAGGACACATTTGCATTAACACATTGCATTTAAATCCAATCAGCATCTTTGTGTGCAATCAGAATAACAAACTTTCTGTCGACATGTTTGCATTCAACCCATGTCATCATTGACATGTTCTATAGTTTGTCTCAAGTTAGTGCGATGAAATCAATCAATATACTGTAGAAGCTTACATCAGTTAAGTAATTTAGTTAACTGCTGAGATCTGGTATTAGGGTGATATTGGGTGCAAGGAACAAGCTGTCAGACGATAAGATTATTTGGAAGCTAAACCAAAGAGTCCATAACATTCTCTCAATGGATGTTAAAGTTAAAGAATAACGTCAGTCTGTGAACTGAAAATGTAGTATAATGTGGTTGAAGTTGTGCACTGTTTATCAAAAATGGAGCTATTCTCCAAGATGACATTAATTTATCTGCTTTTGTCATCAGTAGATCATTTTTTTAAACCATTCCTGTGGCATGCTTTTAGCATATGTCAATATTGTTCAGCCTGGATTATCTCAACGACTATCGGATGGACAGCCATGGCAGTTTGGCAACATGCCTTCATCTTCCCCTTAGGGTGCAATGAAATAACTATGGTGAACCCCTCACTTCTAATCTAGTGTATAGTAACATGACAATGTCACTGTGGGTTTAATAATTTGCTGATTTAAGCATCTAGCTTGAAGCATCATGGTGTCCAAGATTTTCTGTCTTGTACGTTTTTCAAGGGAGTGAAGGAGCAGCCACTGTCAAGCTGCTACATGAAGAGTTGCAGTTGACAGTTGCTCGTATCATTGGCTGCCTACTTTTAAATAACAACACGGACATACATATTCACATCAGTTGCTTTTCAGTTTTTTTTCCTGAAAGTAGCTGCTCAACGAGTGTTAGCTGTAGACATAAACGTCACTTGTTTTCCATGGTAACCAATGAGGTCACCAAATCAACTAGGACTGAAATCTTACGTATAAAACTTATAAAGATAGAACAAATGTTGCACACCCTTTCAATAGCATGCAGGCAGCACCCTTTATTTCCAACACAAAGTCCTTTTGAGGAGGTATGTTCTCATCTCTTGTATGACCAACCCGGGAACAAAATGAAGTCTCCAGGTAAATATTAGGAATACAATATTCACAAGAGAAGATCAAACAGTGAGAATATGACATCACCTGTGGCATGCTAACTGGACACTTTCAAATGTTCATAGTTGTATGGTAAACAGAGTTCATGGCAAACTCGGAGTGCCACATTCCAGAATTGGACATGTTATTCCTTGACCAAACGTTTCCCTCTGTGCCTTTGTGATGAGATTCTTAACTTTAGAGATGTTTTTTCCTGCTATGTTTGGTAAATAAACTTGACTAATGTATATAGCGCTGTTGAGCTGATTTTGTCAGTCCCAAAGTGCTTTAGATTTCTTACCACATTCACACACACATCCCGATGGCAGTAGCTGCCGTGCGAGGCACTCTCTTCAGTGTCTTGCCCAGTGACACTTTGACACGTGTCGGAGAGGCGGGGAATCTAATCTCCGACCCTATAATCCAGTGGGTAACCGCCCAACCCACTTTGCCATTGCCGCCCTTGTATGACCCCTGGTGAGGATGTTACAAGTCAGCCTTTTCACCAGTGATTCAATGATCAGAGATATGGCATTTCTGCCATGTTTACTGGTCACAATCACATCAATACCCGTGCTAATGACATGTCCACATCATTGAAGACATGTCCTCTCTGGGCTTCAATGTCTGATATGATAACATGGCTTAAAGGAATAGTTCAACATTTTCACACGTTTGGTCATTCCAGAATACAATACACTGAAAAGAGATCAGGGGCCTATTGCATAACAGTGGAATTAAGATATCCAGGATGATTGATAAAGCCAGCCTTGACAAAGTCTAGCCTGGGCACTTTGGATTAGTCAGTTGCATAAACGCCAATCCAGGATGAAAAGGGGCCGCTTTGTCAAGCCAGGTGTAAGTCATTCTGTTAAGTGCTAGCCCACAGCTTTCAGAGGTAGACCCAGAGATCGAACACAGATTTACTGATGGAAAAATGTAAAAGACGGCCCATTTTCCCACAATGCCTTGCTAGTTTAAACCGTAAGTCAGGGGGCAGTTCATTTTATACAACAGATGTCATCTCTGCCAATTTATCTTGATGTCCCTGCATTGTTTTATGATTAAATAGTTGACAGTGAGCAGTCTGCAGGTGCATCTAAAAAATAGAATATCATGAGTCATTACACAAAGTGAAATATGTCAGGCCTTCTTTTTGGATGATTGATTGATCATGGAATACAAAATCCAGTATCTCAAAATATTAGAATATTGCATACAACCAATCAGATATGTCGACCTTCTGAAAAGTATGTTTATTCTAGATTAATTTCACTTAATGTGTAATGAATCTAGAACATATTTAAGTTTCACTTTTTGAATTAAATTACAGAAGAAAGGAAATTTTCATTGGTATTTAATTTTGTTTCAGATGCACCTCAATATAGTTATAAGTACAAAGTTAATTTATTTGACCCACATTTGCAACGTCAGCTGCCGTCGATAATCAATTGTATAAATATAGCCTGCAATATTAACAGACTATCACATACATTATTATACTTTATATCATTTCATCTTAATGTAATTATAATTAAGTTAATTATAAATGGTTCAGGTTAAATAATAAAAAGGAAGAACTATTTAACTAAATGACAATGCAGTCTTGTATATGGTACTTTAAAACAGGTTATTGAAATGTAAGCATTACACAGAAGATCATGGAATAACTGTTAAACACCTTGATTTCAGATCGGAGTGACAGCTGACTGAGCCAATCAGGCAACAGAATAAGTTTATCCTTTACGTTTAGCCTGATCCCGACCAGGCTAAACGTAAAGGATAAATCTCCATGGTAACTTATGTCCCTCCGCTTTTATGCAACCGGATCATGGCTAATGCAAGCCAGGATAACCGAAAAATCCTAGGTTAATCCATTATCCTAGTTTTATGCAATAGGCCCCTGGAAGTGCCTGTGACGGTCACATGTATTTGGTTGTAAATTGACAAAGTGTAGAAATAGCGCAACATAACGTGATGAATAAACAAGTCCCAAAAAGCACACAGGACCATTTAGTCAGGCTGCTCACCTTGACTACCAGTGATTTAGGTAAGTTGACCTGGATGAGAGACCTATGCCCATTTGTATATCAAAAAATGAGCCGGAGAGTGAGGCAAAAAGCTCAAAATGTAAAATGTTGAACTATTCTTTTAACACTGCCTTTAGTGTTCACAATGAGTGAGTGATGATGATGATGATATTAGTCACAGTGGCTGTTACAATTCCTTTTTTCCTTAGTTTTGGGTTTCTGAGAAGGTGAAACAATGTTATTAATGACCTCATGCTGTGATGAGATGTTCAATCAAGATGGACTCATTGAAAGAAAGGTGAAGTGGAACCTAAAGGTGAGGTAGGTGTCTAGACAGCAGGATTT
The DNA here is from genome assembly GCF_949987685.1 of Ammodytes marinus. Taxonomy (NCBI): domain Eukaryota; kingdom Metazoa; phylum Chordata; class Actinopteri; order Uranoscopiformes; family Ammodytidae; genus Ammodytes; species Ammodytes marinus. The sequence goes on from NC_137212.1 coordinate 30,231,269, forward strand.
GGTCATATGTTGTTAATCGTATGATTTATGATACAAATACTTCCTCAAACATCCAGAAAATGCTGTGTTTAAGACCTTTACATAGAATGTTTGGATTTATCAAATGAAAAAAGAACTGTATCAAAAATATGTTCCGTCAAAACTGTATACATATATATTAGGGCTGTCAAATTAACGCAGGGTGATTAATTTCTGGAATTAATGCGTGTTCAGAGCCCGCAAGGACACAAACGTCTGCAGTTTTCAGAGGTGTGTGTGATTAAACATCAACATAACGTTGGTTTCCTGGCACTAACGATCAGTCCCCTAGAACGTGATCGCGCGTACAAACACACACACACACACCGCGGACTGCAATCAAGTTGTATTCAAGAATGCACAACCTATGGATTCACCAAATAAATGCCATTACATAGCCTATATTTGCTTAAAGACATAGCAAAGAGACAGACAAATTGAATTATGGTGTGGTACGCATATATTTTAGTTTGATTTTAATTTATTTTCAGTATTAAAACCATCATTTGGATTTTTATTGAATAAAAAGACAAATTTTAAATGTACATATCCACCTCCTGTCATTTATCTTTCCGTTCATACAACAATATACAGAGAAAATTCTAATCTTTCGAGCATATTTCGAATGGTAGAATTAATCGTGATCAATCCACAGCACCTTGTGATTAATCTGATTAAACATTTCAATCGTTTGACAGCCCTAATATATATAGGCTATATATATATTTTTTTTAAAGATTAAAGCGACACTAGGCAGGCATTTTGGTTTGGGGACATCTAAAGGCCAAAATGCAATTGCACTGTCGTAAATAGTAGAGTCTGGCTGAAGTACTGGTAATGTAACACACGGGTACAAAACTGTGCTTCAGAAATCGGTCTATTCAATGTTTCTTTACTAGTTCAAGATACGTTACTCTTAAATGTACATAATATATTTATTGCTAATAGTATGGACTGTTTATACATTCTGCATATCATTTAAGCATCTAAAAGCACGTAACCACACTAAAATGATACTGTTTTAAAGTTATTAATGTCGCTAGCTCCAGCAGATACACAGCACAAGGATGTCTTGTATATTAAGTAATTGTTATTCATTTGTATTCAAGCCTGATACATAACTTGGATTACATGATTTTCGGCACCCAGTACAGCTGCAGCAGCTCAGTGTCAGACCATAGACTGTAGGTTGGTGTTGGAGCCCACTCTCTCCAACACGTAAAAGCCTGTTCAATATTCACTCTGGTCCAGCTTCTTCGGTCACTTTCTTCATTTTTGTTCCTGGCTTCCTCCGTTACTGCTCTCGTCTGTCTCCATTGTACCTGATCTACACATATTATAATAGGTCCATGATCTACACAGCTGAAGGCTGGTGTGTGAATTAACCGCGCTAGTGCTGTAAAGCACCGCGCATTCTCGCACCGTTCTCCCTGTTTACACATGTTGGACTGTTAGACTGACTTTGGAAATGTTTTATTAAAGTGGAAAATAAACCTATTGTTGATTTAATTCTGACTTTATCCAACAGCTAAATGTGTTTTATTTTAAAGAGATGCAAATGTATTCAAACATTTCTGAAAACATTTTAGAACAAAACAATGATTGTTTTTATGTCGGTAATCAACTGTTAAAGTTTCATGATGATATCTAATTTGAACCCACCAACATCACTGCTAATGGGGTTGGATTGATGTTTCCAGTAAGCATTCATGGCAACTCTGCAGCAATGAAGTTCTAAATCATACTCATGTGGTTCATGACCGGACTAGGATTTCATCACATTCAAATACTGTGTAAAAAATAACCCATTTAGAATGAATTCAATACTTTGATTGGACAAGGTCATAGATGTTTATTCTATCCAACGTGCTCTCTCTTCCAAATAGGAAATCAACTCAGACCGTCACAAGAGCAGTATGTAAAGTGAGTGAGTGATACATACACACACAGCCATACAGAAGGCTGTGCTGTAACCACACATTATTCTGAGTGTGTGTATCCTTCCTAATGAAGGCCAGCGTTCACTGAGCAGTGCACATGCCCGCTCAGCAAAAAACACCCATCAGCACTCTCTCTCTCTCTCTCTCTCTCTCTCCCCGTCTCCTATTTATTCCTGCTGTTGCTTTTCTCTTTCTTCTCTTTCCACGCTGCAATACACAAGCCCATCTTTTACACTACGCAGATGGCCAGTCTTTCAATTAAGCTCGACTTGTTCCCCTCAAATGATTTATGCCTTACAGTCGACTTATAACTGCATACCAAATTTTCTCCACAAAGACAAGGAGTTGAAGTGCATTCTACAAAGTACTGTAGTTGGACATAAAGGGATAGTCCAGTATTTTTCTAATAGTTAACGTGCCAATAGCAGTCAGCTGTGACACAACGCAGTGTGTGTGTGTGTGTGTGCGTGTGTGTGTGTGTGTCACGGCCAAGCTAAGGCTTTGGGTTTAGCTTTTATTTAAAACATTTTGTGGAAGCGGTCGTGTTTACCTTCACCTGTTAGCAGACACGCTAAATGAAATAAGCATCACTGTCGCAGTCGTGTTTAACTATTCATTAAAGTGTAACTGCACCCTTTTACTTGTTTTTTAGATAGAAGCTGAATTAAATGACTCTGTTGTGAAGGAACACGTATATGCTGGTGTTAATATTGAAAAAAATTGCAATATGTTAAATATCGGCAATTTAAAAAGAAAATATATTGTAAATTATTTTAGAACTTTACTAAGATTTGAAAAAAACGTTTTCCTTCGGGTTCGAAAAATGACGTACATTAAGCACATTTTGTCCTAATGTACGTCATCACGTCGCCGCAAAGCCGGTCACGCTCTTTACAGGTCCATGGCTGGTCCATGAGCTACTACTGTTATACAGTCCCTCCAAGGATGTTATTTCGGGGGTTAACACCATTGAGGTTATGGTGATGTCTTGTGGAAAGGTTTAAGAACATTTTGTTTGGGAAGTTATCCCGACCTGTCACTGTTGAGAGTGCATGGAATGAGAAAGTAACAAAAGACTGCCAACCAATCAAATCAGAAGAAGGCGGGTTTTACTCGGGGATTACTTCATGCCGTCCTCACTGCGGCCTTCAGTATGCGCACGCCAGCATGACATAAATATGATGACTTCTACATATTGGGTCCAAACAACTTCAAAATCAAGGATGAGCACCCTTGTGCCACATCCATAAGCTCAGCCCGATCTGACAGTCAGAGATATGCGAGCCACAGACCCACACACAGACAGAAATGTTTCTTGCTTTATAGATAGATTGATGATGGCGATGCACAAATAAATAGTGAGATGGCTGTGGAAGTTGCTCACAATTGCTCCATTTACACTTGTTTCTTTCAGTTGTCTCATACATTTTCCATACCTTCTCAACCACATCACTCAGTCATACTGTATGAAGAGTTTAGATGAAGGTCTACAAGATAAGTGATTGATGGAGATGGACCAATGGAAACTGAGGAAAACCGTGTCCACCATTTATATTTGTATATGGACCTTGAGTTTGGATTTTTGGCAATAAAACTGTCCAGAAGAACAAGACAAAGAAGCATTTAAACTGCCCAACATTTTAAATCAACCACATCATGTATAAACCTCATCGTCAGTTATTTTCCCCGTCGCAGCTGAAACACTGCCGCTTTACACTGCATCAACACGGATGCTTTTGTACGTTGGCTCTCTCGTCTTTTTTCTCTCTCTCTATCTCTCTCTCTCTCTCTCTCTATTTGTATTCAATCCATGATGCCCGCTCACCCTTTCCATCTTCATCTGGTTCTCTCACTCCAGCGCCTGTGTCTCTCCACCTCCTCTGTGTCTCTCCCCACACTCCCCACATCGCCTTGTATCAGCAAGAAATCAACCCTCACAAGGATAAAATATGCCTCCGTTATATTTCAACACCAAACACTGGGTCATTTCAACATTAGAATAATTTAAATCTAACTGCTGCAAATTGCATAATGTCCCTGTTTTCGAATGCTGTCTTGGCCATCACACAGTGGATTTTATATTCATCTATTCAGCATGGTATTGCTATTCACAGTTTGATGTTTTTTGGAGAACAGCGAACACAGTGTTACTGATGTGGCTGTCACATTGTCACGCTTTTATTTTGACAAGGGCTGTGTTTCAAGTTCACATACCACATGCATACAAAAGGCACTAGGCACAGGGATACAGCGATATACAAGTCTGAATGCATGTTATATATCAGTGATTCTTGAGAAGTGAGACAAAACAGGGTGCAATGTTGAAAAAATACAAACCCTATGTTTAGTCAAATTAAATTACATGTATGTTTCCAACTAAGTTACTGAGCTACACTTTTGTTATCCTTTTTATCAAAATAGGCTTTTTACCTTGCCATTCCTTATTTTGTGTCAACATCGTCAGACACCAAAAACACAAATTAATTTTCCCTCAATTTATGCTAGACCCATGAGAAGAATTGTGATCACAAGTATTCACCAAGACTGACAGAGGCCACAACAAATATTTTCAAAATGTGTATGACTATAGATATTTTATATCGATTTTCCTCTATGTTCTTCAGTTGAACTGTGTAATAGAATGTTTACTTTAAAATTAACAGCAATCAAGATGTGTTTCAAATTTCAAAATACATTCTCATGTTAGGTGACTGGTTACATGTTCACATATGATTCCTCAACAACCATGACATATCATTATGTATTGCTATCATAATAATATAAATCTGACGGAGTTGACACATATCTGACGGAGTTGACAAGTATATCTTGTGAATTTGACATATCGGACGGTGGTGAAAAAACCCAGATAACCATCAAATACGTAGAATAACCAATAACAGTGATTTTATAAAAGCATATTAAGCGTTAATTCAAGATTTACATTACAGTCTTTCAATCAGACTTGCTCTAAAAGACTCACACCAAATCGCCTCATTTTGTATATCATCCTGTACTTTTTTAAGAATCATCCATGACAAAAGAAGATTGTGAGAGTTTCCATGAATACAGTATTAGAAAAACTAAACCCTATTTCTGTATTTAACATAATTATAATAACTTGAAAACCACCCAAATATGATGCCTTCACATTGAATGTCAACTCCGTCATTGGCCTGTCACCACCGTCAGACAGGAAATCTGACAGTGTTGACATATTTAACATTTCTTAAACAAAACAAATGGAATTAATCTAGTTAGCCATTTGTTTTTTCTGTTGATGATTGGTGCTAGTATGAACTACTTCAGGAATATAAAATTATCGAAACATTTCAAATAACTTCTTCAGAAATTGTAAGTCGGTGTTGACGTATCATGGTTGTGACGCATGACTTTCAAGATTTGGAATGTAAAAAATTCTAAAACTACAACACTTATCAGAGCCTAACTGACTGCCTAATGTACTTTGCAGAGGTGGAATGTGACAAGAGGTCCTTCATAGTGACAGCTGCCCCTTATTTTGGCTGATTTTCTTACATTTTAATGGATTGTCTGACGGTGGTGATAAAAAGTGTCCCACCACTTTGAAACCATATAAAACATGAATGTGTTGAAGAAAAACAGTTTTCATTGATATGAGAGATTATGTAGTGTTGCCTCTGATGACAAACACACTTTTTAATTATTAAAGTACATTTTTAATAGGTTTTATTGCATATGAAAGATTGAAACCTTCTCTGTGTACTCACTGTTTTGGACGTCGTGAGAAGATAAGTGTCATATATTTGACATAATAATGATACAATTAAATTTAAGGGGATAATTGTGCTCAAGACAGTCTATTCTTAATCCCTAATAACATCTACATTTTTTTATATTTCTATTTTTAAAGATAACAGCCGTTACATATGGAAGACGGCCTTTTGTCCCGGTTCTCAAGAATCACTGATATAATACAATGCTGTATGTAACGTATAGGTTAACATGATCTTAGAAGAGAATGGCAAGTTGAAACACTCAACAAATGTAACTAAGAAAATAGAAGTTGGTAACGTTAGTGATGAGTATTATTTTTTCATGTGTGGCTGTCCCCAACTAAGAATTTACTATCGAGGAAAAATAAGAATATAATCAAAAAGTGCAAGTAGAGAAGAGAGCAGGCTGCAAAGTGTCTGCACATTGGGAAAGCAGGAAATGTCTATGTAGTAGACATCCGGGTATTTCTTACCATCCTAAATCTGGCCACAATAATTGGGACATCCTTAATCTTTTTCTACCATACTAAATAGTAGATAGTATAGGTATTGGAACGCAGGGAGGGCTATTAAGTCCAGCAGCAGGTGTCACGTAACGAAGAGGAAGGAGGAAGTCCAGCGGCACTGGTGAAAACATGGAACAACAGGTCCGGGACATAACAACAGTCAGTCAGTTAAAGTGTAGCTTTGCATTCTGGGAAGAAGAGACGGAGAAAAGATGGTGGGTCCTCCTAGCAAAAGAGAAGCTTCTAATGAGTGAGGGAAATTCATTTAAAAAAATCTGAGATTTGGTGACTATAAGAAATGTCAGTCTTAATTTGGTGTTGTGATTTGTTTTAAAAAGAAAACCACATTAGTAAAGCAAATGCAATGTACTATTTAAGGGTATAGGGTCATTACACTATTGTACTTTATATACTGTACTGTAATAAGAATTGGAGGTGGCCAACATTACCTTCTTTTTTTAAACGCTAAATATAATGTCTTCAATGCCACATGTGACTGTAACCTTAGCTGTAATGCTAAGCCCTCTCGGGACACATGCTGTAAGGAGTGAGGAGTGCAGCAGAAAGCAGAGGGTGAGAATTTGCCCTAGCTCCACCTCAGTGATTAGTGTCTGAAGCTCAAACTCCATAAAAAAACCTTCCAGGGACTTTATACCAAGACCTGACTGTGAACAACACTCCTACGTTCAGCCCACTCTCATTCTGTTTTCCAGTTTTCTCCGGAAATCATTCTCTTTTCATATAGTTCCACAAAAGAGTTCATCTCAACTGCCTTTTAACACACCACGGTAAATGACTAGTTTTTCCACTTCTCCTTGAAATGGACCAATAAGTGGTGTAATCAGCTGGAGAACATACACTGAAGTTGAATACACACTTGTTTATCTTGTTTTTTTCTGTGCTTAAAACAATTATTTAGCTGCCTTTTAACACTTCAAGAGAGGTGTTCAGAATAGGAGCAAATTGCATTGATATTTTTAGGAACATATATCAATGTTTTGTGACTCTGGGCCACCGGTTGAAATTGTTGCTCATTAAAAGCTTTTGTTGTTACATTTAGCCATGCAGATAAAGCTAGATAGAGATCCATCATCATCATACATCATCCAGACAGAATTAGTTTGCAATTACAGCCTGGGGCTTAAAAACAGCATCTCCTTAAAACACTCCAATGAGAGAGAGAGAGAGAGAGAGAGAGAGAGAGAGAGAGAGAGAGAGAGAGAGAGAGAGTAAACAACATGTGCTTTGACACACTTCCCTATAGCTATAACAGTGAATTTATTACACAAGTATAATTAGCTGGAGAAAGTAAGTATTAGGCGGTCCAAGATACTTAGCAGCGGGAAGCCATCTTCTAGGGATTTTAACTTAATCTATTTTCTCTCACTGAAAAAGTATGTACGCTTAGACACCTCTTTGAAGTGTAAATTGAAAAAGAATTGGATGCATAACGTTTCTACAGTGATGAGGTTGAAAAAAACAGCCCTATTATAGGAAAAAAACACTGGAGGCCCTTTGGCTGAGAGGAAGGACGAGTGGGAAATATACAATATAAAAAATTAAACAAGCAGAAGGCATTTATCTATGTTCAATCATTTCTTCTCCATTCTAACGATACACATGTTCATGGTTTCCTATCAAATATGGAGCTAAACGCAGGCAGATACAACAATCATTCCATCAATCACGTAATCCAAATCTCTCAAACCAAACAGTAATATAGTCATTGAAATTAGGGATGGGCATTTTCAGAAATTACGATCAATTATCGATGTAATCGTTATCTTTTTACATATTAAAAATTGCCTACAAAAAATCCAAAATACAGCGTTTTTACCATAGACTGTATATAAGAGCTTTTTCACTCAATGAAATCTTCATTCCAAGAACTTCTAGTCAAAGAACAATCCATTAAGACAAGGAAACTTTTAAAAATTAAATAATAATAAAATGCAACGCTGGTTAAAGCCCGAGGCTATGAGCCAACAATGAGCCAATGCTACGACACTTTTAAACACATATGAGCCTCCTAAGATGCTGCCATACACTGTAAAAGGGCACAGCTCGTTTCTCCGAGTGGTAAAGGACCTAACGTCACTTAATCTAAAAAACTAAATATGCAAATGTGTTCCCTGATGAAGGCAAAGTAGGAAAGCATAGATGCTAAAGTTAGCCACTACTGCTAGCGGAGCTTACATGACACGTTAAACAGGGTCGGATAAGATGTAGGTTTAATGTACAAGTTTGGGTTGTTGTGCTGTTGTAAGAATGAATGAAATAATAACATTGCTTGTTAAAGGTGGAAATGTGGATATTGTGGAGGAAGGTGTGGAAACATTTAATCCAGCTGTCAATGAGATTAAAAAATGTCATCTTTCTGTGCAAAAGTTCCAATCAAAGAAGGAGAGAGGATCATGTAGACTGGTATGAGCCACGAATAACTCATTTCAAATATTTTGAGAAAAAGGTGGAAGTGTGGAAAAGAGAACAAATGGCTCAATCAAGAATCAATCCCCTTGACAATATTTCTAATGTATCTTGAAAATGAAAAAAGGATTGAAGGCTCAATCCTCAGTGTCATCTGTAAAAGAGCAGCTGCTGAGAATGCTAGCATTAAAGGAAAAACACGCTTTAAACTTCAAGAAGCTGAACTTAAAGCAAGATTGGAACGAATGGAGTTGGACACAGAAATTGCAGCATCAGCAGCCAAAATATAAGTTCTGCAAAAGGATATTGATGAGGAAACTCAACAGGCTGCAAAGAATAATTATTTTCAACCCAGCAAACTAAAGACCATTGACTTTATGGATCCAGCAGCTTTGCCACCATAGTGAAACCATCTAATGAAGAAGACAGCACTGTACCTTCGAATACACCAAGTTGGACCTTAAGCAACAAAATAAATGGCTTCTGACCAAGAACTGCAGGAGACGGCTGACGTTTCAAAAGACTCACCCAACCATACTGCATATAGAGAACCTCGAAAACACAAACCTGGAACATCAGCCAACGTCCAGCCCAGCTGAAAGAAAAACATCAGTCAACAGTGCCCTTGTATCAGCAGGTGAAGCAACTGGGACCTTGCAATTGCCATTGTTCCCTTCAAAATCAAGGTTGACAAAGGAAATAAGTTCATCTCAGCCTACGCTTTCCTTGACCCTGGCGGCTAAGCGCCATTCTGCACTGAGAATCTAAAGAGGCAGCTGAGTCCAAAGGCACACAAAACAACGATTCTCCTAGGACCCATGGGTCAGGAAAGGCCTGTTAGGACTTATGAGCAGAGCCGGCCCAAGCCTTCAGGGGGCCCTAAGCGAAATATGATTAGGGGGCCCCCCTCCAATGTTAGCGCTGCTGAAACTATAGATCTTTGTTAAATATCATTCACACACCCAGTGTTTTCCGCTAGTGCCTCCACTGTGCGGCTGTGCGAAAGTATTAGACAGCCGAGATTCAGACCCTCCTAGGGGGGTCCGGGGGTATGCCCCCCCGGGAGATTTTTTTAACCTCTTTAAAGTGAAATGCATGAATCTGGTGCACTTTGAGAGGAAAATTAAGAGGCTAAATCTGAGAAATTTTGTGTGAACAAATAATTTGGAGACACTGGGTCAGATGAATTAGAAGCTATTGAAGAAGGACACATGGATTTTCCATAAAAATATTAATATAAAATAAACCATTATGGAGGGTCCTCTGGGTTGGGCTTGGAGCTCTTTTTCTTTTACGGGACATATTTCTCTGTATTATAGTGAATGCATTTAAATGCAGTGTGAGGAACTAAGCAGAAGAACTCTGTTGTCCAGCTACTGTATCTTTTTTTCCACAGACAAGGCTGAAATAGGCTATAGACTATACACACAGTGCATGGGCAACTGAGGGCAGCCCCATTTCCAATTGTTTTTAAATAAACTCAATACACACTGTGCATGGATGTGAACGTGACATGATCAGATAATTTCGGATTTCCTCCCAGATGAACTGATTACATTTTTAGGCTATTCATTATCTAGACCAAAAAAAAAAATGTATTCCTTTTTTGTATGATAACTGACATTTTCACAATATGATGTTAATATCAAATTTTTTTTTGAGTGGGCCCCCCAGGGCAGTCGGGGGCCCTAAGCGGCCGCTTAGTTCGCTTATGCCTCGGGCCGGCTCTGCTTATGAGATATCAGGATTGGAAATAAGTCACTTGGATGGTAGCACATATCTTGATCTACCAAAGGTTTACACGCAGGCAAGATTACTGTCTCCAAAGAAAATTTATCCACCAAAAAGGATCTCGAAAAATGGCCTTTACTTGACTTACAGCTGGACGAAATCGATGCAGATATCGAACTGCTGATTGGAATCGATGTTCCTAAGGTAATGGAACCCTGGGAAATCATAAATAACAAAGGCAATGGACCATATGCAGTCAAGACACTGTTTAGATGGGTGGTAAATGGTCCACTCTCTTCTTGTTCTCCTGTGGAACTTGGACCCAGCGTGGTGATAGTCAATCGGATATCGGTCTCCAATCTCAAGGACCTTCTCCTACGAAAAGGAGTATGACGAAAAGGAAGAAACATCTGATGAGGATAAAAGGTTCATGACAATGGCATTCATTATTTTGTTCTCAAAAATGGACACTACCAGCTGCCTTTACCTTTTCGCAACAAAGACACAGTTATGCCAGACAACTATGCTGTTGCCCAACAACGTACTCTAAATCTCTTTAGGAAGTTTAAGAGGGATGCAGGATACGCCATGGAGTATAAAAGGTTCATGACTGATGTGCTAGAAAAGGGTTATGCAGAAAAGGTGCCACTGGAACAGCTTCATCGTAAGGATGGACAGGTATGGCACATACCTCACCATGGTGTGTACCATAAACAGGAGGGTAAACTAAGAGTTGTGTTCGATGGTGCTGCATCTTTTAAAGGCACCTCTTAAAACCAGGAACTCCTCCGAGGACCCAATCTAACAAACACGCTCATAGGAGTCCTCCTCCAGTTTCTCCAAGAACAGATTGCCTTCATGGCAGACATTGATTCAATGTTCTACCGAGTGCAAGTCCGAGAACATCACAGGGACTTCCTCAGATTTGTATGGTAGCCAGGAGGAGACACCAACAAACCCTTGGAGTCCTACATGATGTAAGTCCACCTCTTTGGTGCTGTGTCTTCTACTAGCATTGCTATTTTTGATTTAAGGTAAACTGCAGAAGGCAACAGCTACAGGTTCAACAGAAAAGTAACTAAGACATCAAGAACAACTTCTATGTCGACGACTGCCTCATGTCTACAGCCACAGTTGAAGCTTATCAGTGACCACAGAGAGGCATGTGCACAAGGGGGCTTCTCATTGACCAAATTGGTCAGTAATAGCCGTTAAGTGCTGGCAGGTATTCCAGAACATCACAGAGCCAATCAATTTAAGGAACTGGACTTGGACAAGGAGATAATGCCCATTGAAAGGGTGCTTGGGATCGAATGGAACACCGAAAGTGACTCTTTCGCCATCAAGGGTAGAGCCCTTACCAGAAGAGGCCTACTTTCTATGCTTAGCTCAATCTATGATCCGTTAGGATTCCTTTCTCCATTCACCCTGAAAGCAAAACAAATCATACAAGGACTCTGCAAAGTAAAGTCTGGATGGGACCAAATTATCCCAGAATACTTTTCCAAGCAATGGCAGAGCTGGATCAACAAACTGGAGCAGCTCAGCAGATTTCAAGTGGATAGGCGGATGTAACCTGGGGATTTTGGCTCTATAAGGACTGCACAGCTACTAGGGGTGTAACGGTACACTAAAGTCACGGTTCGGTACGTACCTCGGTTTTGAAGTCATGGTACGGTACGGTACGGTTCATAGTTAAGGGAGAATGAACAGTTTTAGCTGTCAGTAACTAGCTGACAGTATGTAACATGCAAATAAAATGCATAGGCCTAACAAATCTAAAAAGAATACTGCTGCAATTCTCCAATACATAAAATACTTATTAAATACTAGTGAATGTGCAGCAAAAACTAAAATTGCAGTGAAAAATAAAGCCAGTGTTAATGCTCAGCAGGCTCTGTAAGCTGGTATTTAAAAAAAGGGTATGTCTTCTTTAAGGTGTTTTTGACTTTGACTTTAAAAAAATTAAATATTACTGCAGCTCTCTGAAGCTCTGAAGTGCTTTTATAAATATAACAATTATCAAATAAAAGTGCAACTGCAACATTAATTAAATGACAGCTTATGTATTTTCAGTATAAAAAATAAAATACTGTCTGTGTTTGCACAGCTCGATTTTTCTTCTCAGTAACGGTGATAGTATGACCTGCATGGTGCCTTTTCAAATGTGTATGCATGTTCGACGTGTTGGCTCCCTTTAATATGTCCATGGTTGGCTCCTACATAGGCGATCGCGGTGAAACAATAACCTGTGTGCCGACATTGTTCCACACGTTTATCACTGTTTTCATAATTCTACTGGAATCCGAAGTTATCCCTCAAGCGGGATTTGAATAACAGGGGGACGCCTGCAAGCTCCGGTTTCCTGTTGTCTTTCGCCATGCAGTTCGCTCTCTGTTCGATAGCACTGTATATTTATTTGCACTACTCATAGACTGTAGAAGAGGGGGGAACGCTGCTACAACTGCTAATAGTGATGCAAACGGAACACTTGAGCGGAGAGGTGTGTATCTCCTGCTCTGACCGCAGCTGGGTGGGACTGGGACTGCTGCGTGAGGACTCGGCCGCCTGTCAGTGCTCTGGGAGGGGGCAGGAGCCTTGGGAGGCAGCCACTGCTCGTTTAGAAGCAAAGAGCGATACATGCTTTAGCAACAGAGTCTCCAAAAGTCACCAATAACACCAGAAAAAGTAGCTAGATTTGTCGTTAGTCGCTTTTTTGAAAAAAAAGTCGCCAGAGGGGTCTGAAAAGTTGCTAAGTTAGCAACACTGCACCCTCATGCTGTGCTCACCATGGAGATAACAGACTCTAAATTGCTGGCTGCTACTGCGCATGTGCGAGCCAGCCGGAGGCTAAATGGTCCGGGGGGAACTCCGACGACAAGTTTTAAGTTCCACACCGCAAAACAAGCCTGTACATTCGCCATATATTAACGCTATGTAGGCTACGCCACAAACGGACCGCGGTCCACCTCTGTAACACCAAATACATGCCTGTACCGTCAAGGTACGGTACAAATACGTGTATCATTACACCCCTAACAGCTACCTTATTTCAGTGATGCAAGTGAATTAGGCTACGGCACTGTCAGCTACCTCAGGTTCACCAACACAGCAGGAAGGGTCTACATTGTATTTGGTTTGTGAAAATTAAGAGTGACTCCTCTCAAACAGATCACTATACCCAGGCTGGAGCTGACTGAGGCAACACTTGCAGTGAAAATGGATCGGATGCCGAAGAGGGAGCTACAACAGGAACTCAAGGACTCGGTTTTCTGGACAGATAGCACTGGTATTGGGATATATCCACAACAAAACATGAAGATACCATACCTTTGTTGCCAACAGAGTTTTTTTGATCTGTGAACTATCCCAAAACAAACAATGGAGACATGTTTACTCTAAGGACAACCAAGTCGTCAACGCTTCACATGGGTTGAACATAGACCCATTCTTGAAGTCCGTAAGATGACTAAAGGGTCCTCAGTTTCTAGAGAAGGAGGAAACTGATTGGCCTGACATCCCAGAGAGACCAAGACAAATACCTCTAGTCGATCCTGAGGTCAAAAGGGAAGTCACTGCAAACATTGTTAGTGTGAACACTAATCCGCATGTTGATTGTGTGTTACTTATCGTGGAACAGACTGAAACGAGGGATCACATGGATATTAAGGATACAGGCACTTCTCCTTCTACTACATGAACTGAGTCCAGGTTGGACAACATTCAAGTCCTTGAAAGAAAAGATGAAGCATCTTAAGATAGAAACTGGAGGACAGGCGCTGTCTGTAGAAGACATCAGAGAAGCGGTAGCATCCATAATTCGCCTCGAGTAAAGACGCTACCTCTCTCAGGAGCTTGCCCACTTGGAGAAAGGTACGCAGCTGAAGACAAGTAGCTCCATTTGTACACTAAATCCAATTCTGGATGAGGGCATGTTGAGAGTGGGAGGGCGGATAAGCAGGTTGGCAATGCCGATTTCATTGGAGCGAAGAAATAGCTGCACAAAGCTCTAAAGGAAATGGATCCCCGTAGGATTCAGAATGCACTAGTGAAAGATGGAATACAATGGACATTCAACCCCCATTTGGAGCCCACTTCGGTGGAGTTTGGGAACGGCTGATTAAGCCGGTGAAGAAGATTCTGCATTCTGTCCTAAAGGAACAAGTGTTAGATCTGGAACCCCTCGCCCCAACTACACCTCCTTCTACTTAAGGCCAAACCCGTTATGCCTCCGGGACTATCTTACAAGGAGGATCTGTATTCTTGGTGGAGATAGAAACAGGCACAGTACTTCGCTGACCTCTTCTGGAAGAGATGGGTAGGAGAGCATCTCCCTATAATGCAGCAGCGAAGTAAATGGCACAGTCCTAAGCGGAGCCTTTGCCCACTTTCACTCAGTCTCAATCATTTAGTCCACAATAGAGTTTGATTGAAAGCACACCAGACAAAACCAGACACACTCACTGGACAAACACACCAAAGGATGTTTTGTTCAAATTTGTACATATTGCTTTTGACTCAAAATGTAATTCAGAAGTTAAGAAAAACACATTTACTTGGTTTGACTAATAATTGTAGCAGATGTCAAACAATTAATCTCTTTCTCAATGTTTTTTTAATTAACATTGGTATGCATCATCATCACTTGTACAGGGATTTCCCTATTACATAATTAATTAAATTGGATTTATTTTGGGTACGGCTAAGAGATTAAGAATCAATTCATAATTGTTTGACAGCAAGCATTTCCTGCCACTTATACTGCCGCACAAGAGGCCTCATCTCCATCCTTTCTTTCTACCCATCCACATTCATTTATGACAGACAAGGTGCTGCTGTTCCCCAGTTAAGGCGAGACACGGCAGACGAAAACATCGTTTTTTTAAGCACTGGTCAATTTTGAGATTTGTGTCTATTTAGCTTCCATAACATGTCTTCTTTCATACTAGTATGGATAAAAGGTCCAAAATATACGTTTAAGGTGTTTATTTTACTAAAGTTTGACTGCTTGCGTCTGTATTTTGCTCCCAAGTTCGCCAAAAGTGAGCATTCTAACGTAAAATACAGCACCGCGACCGCTGTATGAATCATAATAACCATGGTACTGTTGGAAAGCTCTGAATCTCAAGTGCAACGTTATCGGATCCAAATATGGTAATTTCCTTTGTATCAGGAACCAATCATGAAAGTGTGAGGAGGGATTCAATGCTAGGAACGCGACCTCATTGGCTAATGCACATTTTTGACGATGTGATTCGCTAAAAGGCATCACGTGACGCTAGCCGCGGGTAGCTCGAAAATCACAAAATAAAATGGGATAAACTTCGAAAATATGCCAAACCAACACAAAGAAAATACTTAATCAATTGGCTACGGACATTACATGATCGCCATTTGAAGGGGAGAAGTGTTAAAGACATGTAAATCACGCCGATCACGTCGGAGAGACACAGACTGTCAGAGGATCAGAGGGGAGATGGTGGGGAGAGAGAGCGTCTGTGCCGACTGCAGACCAGGTTGACAGACAGTGGATAATAATGAATTAATCACGTTTAAATTAGCATGTGGATGTAAATGTTACTATGCTATGGTTTATACACTCAACAAAAATATAAATGCAAAACTTTTGTTTTTGCTCCCATTTTTCATGAGATGGACTTAAAGATCTAAAATTAATTCCAGATACACAATATTACCATTTCTCTCAAACATTGTTCACAAATCTGTCTAAATGTGTGATAGTGAGCACTTCTGCTTTGCTGAGATAATCCATCCCACCTCACAGGTGTGCCACATCAAGATGCTGATCTGACATCATGATTAGTGCATAGGTGTGCCTTAGACTGTCCACAATAAAAGGCCACTCTGAAATGGGCATTTTTTTTGCTTTATTGGGGGTCTGGGGACTCAGAACCAGTCAGTATCTGGTGTGACCACCATTTGCCTCATGCAGTGCAACACATCTTCTTCGCATAGAGTTTATCAGATTGTCAATTGTGGCCTGTGGAATGTTGGTCCACTCCTCTTCCATGGCTGTGCGAAGTTGCTGGAGACGGCTTATGGTGGAGAAATGAACATTCAATGCACGAGCAACAGATCTGGTTGACATTCCTGCTGTCAGCATGCCAATTGCACGCTCCCTCAATGCTTGTGGCATCTGTGGCATTTTGCTGTGAGACAAAACTGCACATTTCAGAGTGGCCTTTTATTGTGGACAGTCTAAGGCACACCTGTGCACTAATCATGATGTCAGATCAGCATCTTGATGTGGCACACCTGTGAGGTGGGATGGATTATCTCAGCAAAGCAGAAGTGCTCACTATCACACATTTAGACAGATTTGTGAACAATGTTTGAGAGAAATGGTACAATTGTGTATCTGGAATGAATTTTAGATCTTTAAGTCCATCTCATGAAAAATGGGAGCAAAAACAAAAGTTTTGCGTTTATATTTTTGTTGAGTGTATATGTTAAGCAGTGGTAGGCCTATATGGCATTGAGGGTTGTAGGGCCTAATTCAATAAATTACTCTAGCTAGGGCTGCAACTAACGATTATTTTGATAATCGATTAATCTGTCGATTATTTTCTCGATTAATCGATTATTAATCGATTAGTTTTTTGGTCCGTAAAATGGTGAAACATTTTGATAAATTTTCCAAAGCCCATGTTGACGTCCTCAAATGTATTGTTATGTCCAAAACACAAAGATATTTCAGTTTACTGTCAAAATAGGATTAAAGAAACCAGAAAATATTCACATTTGAGAAGCTGAAATCAGAGAATTTGGAATTTTTTTATTAAAAAATTACTCAAAACGATTAATCGATTATCAAAATAGTTGGCGATTATTTTAATAATCGATTAATAATCGATTATTCGATTAATCGTTGCAGCTCTAACTCTAGCTATAATCAGTGATTATCAGCAGAATTCACGTTTTTATCTTTAAAGGCCGTTTTTTCAAAATTAGCTTTTTCCAATACTCTGAGAAAGATATCTCAACTTCTAGACCACTGACATCAACCAAACTTTCCATAATCATTAATAGCACTATTTTAAAGGTTTTTACACAAGGATTTGTTAATATATTGTTGCATTTCTAAGACATGTACATGTACATTTTGATTTATTAAATGAAAAAAGGCTGTATCCAAAATCTGTTGTGTAAAAACTTTAGAAACTAATATGTGGTTAAAATAAAATAGAGATTTTAACTCTGGCTTTATCCAACATCTCGATTTTTTTCTGGAAAAATGACCCAAATTTACGCACAATTGGTTAAATGTTGCCATATTTAAATATTTAATAAAATATTAAAGAAAAACATGTAATACAAAAAATAACTGTGTTAATGTCAGTAATCAACTGGCAAAGTTTCATGATGATATATATAAGTTAAAAAAAAATCCCTATTCACCTGGGGTGTCTCGCCTTAATACAAACTCAAAACCTCCACCATGTTCCTCTTGTATTGATTAATTCACTATGTCCCATCTTCACAGCTCAGATTCCATTCATTCAAAAAGAGTCATGTGGTGCATCCCACTTAACTTTTTTTTCTCAACGTATGTCAATGGATGAAATGCTACACTTCCTCCAATATGTAATATTACATACGTAGGCTTTTAACGCAATACAACATCACGTGTTGAGTTTGGTGTAGTTTAACATCCACAAGGAGTATGCCATGTAAATATTCCTTTCAGAAGAAGACTCGCAGCAGATGTATACAACATAAATTACGTTCTTCTAATGATTTAAGTGCTGTGTAAAAGAGTGTTATCCTAAAAGCAGTTGGAGGTTATTCCACGTGTCTCAATGTTTTTGCATGTGATTTTAAAGGCTGAAGCCTGGATTGTAAAAGTATTATTTGACAATGAATTTTGGACTCAAAGTGCGATGTTACTTCCTGATAGCGCAAATGTGACAATGTGTCAGTTTAGAGTTCATAAACTTAATCCACTGCATGACCTAATTCCGGATCTTATTGGCTTAATTTAATCATCTAATTGACAACATGGTGGTTTATTACAGTTAAAAGGAATACTACATAACAAAATAGTTTAAGGATAAAGATAGCGTGGGGGCATTATCTGTCCCTGGCAGACAGAGTAGACAACGATCCCTGATAAATAAATCATATAAATGACATACTATTTATCTGGAGACTGGTAGGTGGAGAAAAATAAGCATTTCATTTTCATTAGCTGTCATCTATGGACCGTGACAGATCCTCCACCCTTCTCTCACTGGTGGTTGTGCTGTAGTATGTATGTGCAGGTTTTTAGGTGGTTATGGATGGGTGAGTGGGGGGCGTTTCTGGCACCCTGAAATATAAATGTGAGCAAATAAATAATGAAAAAGTCAGAGAGAGAGGGGACACCATGGTGACTGACATGATTGTCTCAGTTCAGTGGCAAAGCCAGTTATCTCACAGAGACACCCAGGCATCCCATGATCCTTTTGGCTGAGAGAAAGGCAGCGTTCGGGTTGACGGGAGTTTGTATCATTGTTAGAAAAACTACTTTTCTACCTGGGGGAGGGGGGGGGGGGGGGTGGTCTCTTCACTTCAACTTCCTCTCCTCTCTACTTTTACTTATAGTCTCTCCCTTCCTTTTTGGATAACAATAGATCAGTGACAGATTGTTGATTGTAGTTACCTGAGACATAAACTATGGTGCTGTGTCTGTTTTTGCTACCCCACTGCGACCTGAACATCTATTCAACTCAACTTCATCATAACAATAACAACCCTCTTTTCTACTTACATTGTCTCTCTTTAGCCCTCTTTTAGTGACTTCATCGCCAGTATTTACCCTCTTACGGTTCACTAAATGCATCACCAAATCCACAAACCCACATGTACAACACAAAACCTTTGACATTTTGTCATTTGTCTCCAAATCACCCATATGAGCTTATTTTTTTTCATCCGGAACCCGTACAGTTGAGTTTTTGGTTAAGTTTAGAAAATTGACAAAACATTAAAGCGGATACGAGTAACATTTAAATATCTTTTAAACAACCTCATGTTTCCTCTGATAATCATAAATTACCTTTAACAGCAAACGAGACCATCAGTGCAAAGAAAGACGTTTTTATATAGTTTTTATTACTGCTTTTGGTCTGGTCGCACACCCAGTCCGATTTTCGGTTCGCTCGTGCAGGCTCTATGGTCACATATCCGTATTGGTTGCAGATTTCAGTGTGGCGCTGCAACGCGATTTGAGAAGCCTATCCCTCCAGGTGAGGGAAGGGGAGCGGGAGCCTTGTTTGAGACAGTTATTTGTCGTCATAAATGACTGATAACGGGGCTGAACCATCAAAGAAAAAAAAGAGAATGCAATGAAGAAAAGCGAAAAGGGAGAGTGAGTGATAGGCGGGCGGGAGGACGTTGCCAAGCAACGTGTATACAATTTCACGAGAGCGAAACTAGACTGCTAAATGAATGAGCGGTTGGTACTAACACAAAGTTTGCTTTGCTTCACCATCATCAGATAACCATTATCTGAAATAGTCATTATTTACATCAACAACACAAACACATTACCTCATCGTGATCCATAGTCTACTAACTGCCGTCTCTCATTCATTCGCTTTCTGTGAGGACACAGCTCCGTGAGAGAGAGAGTAGTTAGGTGACGCTGCTGAATCAACTCATTGCAAGCAGGTGTGTGTACTGACTGGCATTAGTTGATGCAGTGTCAAAACCACTCTCACGGAGCCGAAAAGAGTCCTCACACTTTCAACACACGAACATGCACTATATTGCGCCCTTCTCAGTCCACGCTCACGCGCCTGGCACGAGCATTTGCGACAGCGGGCGTCGTAAAAATACTACCGCTTTTGTCCAAAGGGGACGCCAACGTGCCATCTTACTCGTAGTGCCTTTAAGTGATTGTGTGGATCTAGGTCAAATGTAAACCTGAGTCAAAATTAGTCAAAAAAGCGCTGTTAAGTGAGTGAGTATGCGCAATGTCACACACGCATTGCCTTTGTGTATCTCTTACAGTGGAAATGCAATTTAAGAAAATATACAGTATTTCCATAAGTTGGGCCCGTACCTTTGAAGAGCATCTATCTTGTCCGCTGTTATTCCTTTCAGCAGGTCCTCCAGCAAATCTGAGTTGTCGGACGGAGGATTGGACGGTTTGACGATAGGTGTGTGAGTCAACCAGCCAATCACAAGCCCTAGGACAAAAAGCCCCACCCCTGCCAGGAAGTACCTATACAAAGAACAAGGGAGAGGTCATACATGAATAATGATTATATTGGTTGCGTTCCGAATCGCATACTCTTTCTTTTTTCTATTCTACATACTACATCCGATGATAAAAATAATCTAGTTAGGATGCAGTAGGCATACTATTGGGACATACTTTACTCTCTTATTTCATCATAACATTGCGCCTTGATCTTGCCTCTTGCTTTTATATCCGTCGCATCCCCGTTTGTTTTCATATGGAGGCTTTGTCGATGTGACGTCACTTCACGTGCGCACTGGATTGTGGGTCAGAATCGCCCAAATAGGATGCAGTTTTCAACACTAACAATCTTGGCCGCATGAAGTAGGACATCCGGGTACTTCTAACCATCCTAAATCTGGCCACAAGAATCGGGACATCCTAAATCTTTTTTCTACATACTATATAGTAGAAAGTATGTGATTCGGAACGCAACCATTGTGTCAATTAGCTTTTTTTGTTGCTTTTTCCCTCAGTGGGCAGAGTTTGTTTAATATAAAGTTCTGGCAAAAGGTGCTTTAGTTACTGTGGGGGAAAAATAATCATAATTGTGGTCCTTGAATTCAAGTTTTAAAGGTCACATATTATGCTAAATGCACTTTTTAAATGTGTTCTAACATATCCATGGGTCCACGGTGTGCCTAGAGACTGCCAAAATATAAAAAAAAAAATAACAATCTCTCCTTTTCTCACTCTCCCCCTTTCTGAAACCCCCACCCCTCCCCCCAATATACTCCAGTCAGAATTCTCGCCGACTATTACGTAATAGTCGGCACAGTCACATCCCCATATTTTCTTTATATGTCCATGCTTCCCCCCCAGAAACGTCCACCGTGCAGTTGTTTATGATAACCCCACCCCCCCATTTCTTATTGGTCCACGGCCCCGAGATCCGATGGAAAATTTTCCGTGCGACAGCCATGTTGTTTTACCCGCTAAGCGACAAGATGCCCTTAGTACAGCCTGAATGTTACATACACCAACACAGAATGCTTTTGCTCATACTCCACAAATTTATCTTAACCACAGCAGTCTATTAATGCCTCATTTTTAATAACACAACGGATAGGAAGCTACCTGTGCTTTTTTTAAACGGTGAAACTAAAATAATAGTTTTTATTGGTAGTTTTGCCTGACTGGTGTATAGCTATTAGCTTTGGGACAAGCAACCAGCTTTTGCTCATAACACGCTGTTTATATTCCCCACAGCAGTCTGAAAATGACTAGTTTTTAACATGACAAAGGATGGGAAGATATTCCTGTAAAAATCACACTTTGAAGCTACTGTTTTCACTGGTTTAAATCGTCTGAGTCTTATTTTTAGCGTTAGCGCCCATGTAGCTTCGGCTGTAGCACCAAGTCTTGCTAATAATACACTAACTTAGCTTTCCACTTGCAGTCTAATAATGACTCGTTTTTAACATGACAAAGGATGGGAAGATATTCATGTAGAAATCAAACTATGAAGCTACTGTTTCCACTGGTTTTAATCATGTCAGGTCATGTCAAATTGTTAAAAGTAGGGCTTAGCTCCGGGTAAACACTGTGTTCGCAGTCACGCAGTGTCTCTCTAGTATCGCAAGAGCACGGCAGAGACGGTGGGAGAGCCCCATGGACATATAAAGAAAGCCCGGCAGAGAGGTGGGAGGGGCCAGCCAGATCGCACAAATATAGGTCATCCTGAGACCAGAGGACAATCAGGGTATAGAGCAGGGGTGTCCAAACTTTTTTCACTGAGGGCCACATACAGAAAAATCTACGAAGGGCCGGGCCACTTTGCAAAAATAATACATTTATCAGGACATGTAGCTGCTCTGATGTTTAGTTTCATAGTGTTTTCGTAAATTGTAATCCTTCTTCACGGCAACACTTTACTTGCACATTAAACAGATACATTCCCCCTCTTGTTAAATGCCATTGATACACCCAGTGTTTTCTGCTTTTGCGTCCAATGTCCAGCTGGGTGAAAATAGTGGCCAGCCGAGATCCCGCCCCTCCAAGGGGGATCCGGGGGTATGCCCCCCCGGGAGATTTTTTTAAGTTTTTAAAGTGAAATGCATGAATCTGGTGCACTTTGAGAAGGAAATTAAGAGGCTAAAGCTGAAGAATTGTGTATGAAAAAAATGGAGACACTGTGCCAGATGAATTAGAAGCTATTGGAGAAGGACACATGGATTTTCCATAATAATATTAATTTAAAATAAAATATTATGCAGGGTCCTCTGGGATGGGCTTGGTGCTCTTTTTGTTTTATGGGACATATTTCTATGTAATATAATGAGTGCATTTAAATTATTTAAAAATTAAAAGGGCTATATTACATTATATTTTTAAAATGTGCCACGGGCCAATCAATCAGTTTTGACACCCCTGCACTAGTGGGTTAACTAAGAAATGCAAAAAAAAAAAAAAATATATATTTTTTTTTCAAAGGGCCATATTACATTATATCTTTAAAATCGGCCCGCGGGCCGTAGTTTGGACACCCCTGGTATAGAGGCTTGCTACAATAAATGATCTGAACGGGTTTTTCAGCAAACATCTAAAAAAAATAAGTATTAGGGACTACTTAGACCATATAAAATTGACAGCAAAGTGCATAATATGTGAGCTTTAACATCAAACTACTGTTTGAAAGGTCAACAAAAAATTTTCTCATGAGATAATGTAAATCTGGAAAGAATTCCTCTTGAAATAGGGAAACCAGCTAAGTTTTGTAGCACTTCTAAGGTAAGACAGTTTGTGTGTGTGCTTGATGTGCAGTCTGACATGCAATAGGCTGTAATTACCTCCCCATTGCAGCTGAGATAGTGTTGTTGGTAGTGGCTCAATGCCTTTGGGGCACCATTTACCCCTTGACGTCCAGCGACCTGCAGTGGTGCTTAAATAGATAAGATGAAACCTTTCCATCCAGGCAAGTACGAAGTCAATTGGAATTTGGTGTCTAAAATGGTCTAGGGGGCATTATTACTGTTACCTCTTTTCTGTCAACTCCTTTCCTGGCTAGCAGATAATATATATAAACAGGCAAGATCAGGACTCAGTCAAAGGGTTGACGATATGCGGTCGCAACAGTGTGGAAACATAGGCAAGGCACTTCCAGTCACTTCCACTTCCAATTCAATTGTTATTAGGGATTATATTTGTCGACCCCGGCAGTGATTAATTCTGTTGTCGCAGAACACTGAAAAACATACTAATTTAATGCATCTAATTATTTTTTTCTTTCTAATTTTTTTTAATTGTTTGCACAAAAAAAGGTATAGGTTTGTAGGTAGCAACTTATATTTGCTCCAAGAATAAAGTATGAAAAAATAAATAAAAATACATAGGCTACTAATTTAATTGTTAACATGACCATACAGTTCCTTTTATCAGGGGGATGTCTGACTTGGGTTCTAAAGGCTTGTTACTTGACTGACCTGAGAAGGAAGCAGTGGAGTGGGCGTTGGCCTTTATGGCCTGGGGCCCTGGTGAAGTGGGAGATGTAGTTTGGATCTTCTTGGAGTCGTTCAAAGCGTCCATGTGGTGAGACTGAGACGGAGGGCTGGATGGGTTCCATCAGCTCAGGGTCAGCGCGGGGGCCAGGTTCTGAACATCCTGGAAGAGCAATATAGAAGTGGGACATAAGTTCAAAAGAACAAAAACAAGGAACCCAATAAAACTATTTTTTTTAAAGTCCAATTTTAATGCACTTTTTAAAGGCATACTAGGTCATTCTGGAAAACGATTGTTGACACATCCCTTTTTTGGTCAAAATCAGAGAATATCTCCTCAATCTTTTACAATACAACTCACCATGAGGGAAACACCCACGTCTAAACTACATTCCATGCCAATTCATCCAGTAGTTGTTGAGACAGTTCACTCAAAACCAAATGTCAACCTCATGGTCACTTACATCATCATGTTGTGGCAATCCATTGAGTAACTGTAGAGTTATTTGTACTTTCTACAACTTAAAATAATTCAATAAATACATATCACTTTTGCAATTGCACAGAAGCCGGTCTCAGCCGTTCAGTCTTCTGGAGATGTTCTTGTAGCATTCATTTTTTCTAAAATGTTGCGCTATTGTGTGTGTGTGGTTCATCTTACTTTTGCCCTGATAGACCAATCAGAAACATATCCTCTGAGTTCTTTCATGCTGTAAAGACAACTCTTGTCATGTCAATCCCACAACAGAAATGTCAATATTATGATCAGCATGCGTGATCAAAATTCAATCTAAAAAGCATTGCTCACTAAGCTTCTAAGTTGGAGACTCTAAGACGTTTGGAGTTGGCTGAAACTAACAATGAGCTCCAACTGTAAATGGTAGAAACACTAAAGTAAAAGGGCAATGGAATAAAACAACGTAATGCTTCATTTCAGTTTTAAAATGATCATCCATTTTCCTTGAGAAGGTCATTTGTGAGGATAGAAAACGGCCACTGATACATACCTTGAGGCACAATTCAAAAAAGAGTCTTTCAAAGCAGAGGATCTTCTCAAGTCTAGCTTGAGGATATTTTGAGGTTTCTCTCTTTTGCGGCTGCTTATCACATAAAATGCAGTGTTTTCTTCACCATGACAAGTTGTTTCAAATTTGTGGAATGATTCCTGAAGGAAGATCAGCAATATAATGACAAAGAAAGTTGTTTTTGACAACTATAAGATTGATTACACAACCACTGAATCATGGGTTTATTATAAGTATTGTGATGGATATTATGCTCCATCGTATGTGGAAGTCATGCCGTGTCTATGTTGTGTATGTGCTTGTGCAACACGTTACACTCCTTACTGTTATGTGTATGATAATTAAAAGCAAATTATTTGATGACTCCTTAAGTTGTTCAACAATCTTCTGCATCCTCGTGGTGTAGTGGTTAGAGCACCCCTCCCCCCCCCCCCCCCCCCCCCAACCACTAGAGGGTCAGTCCTCAGTAGCAACAGACTAAAGGTCCGAATCCGGCCCGTGGCCGTTCTCTGCATGTCATGCCCATTTCATCTCTGTATCTCCAAACTGTCTAATAAAAAACATTAAAAAGAAATGCCCCCCCAAAAAAAATCTTTAAAAAATAAATAAAAACTTACAGGCTACATGGAATAATTTTGTCACAAAAACCTGTTTCTACTGTGACTGTTGATGGGGGGGGGGGATTTCATTTATTTTAATATTGAGATAAAAAAGTAAATTTACAAACTGAGCAGATATTCTTACGAGCACCACCAGGGTCATATGAAATAGGTAGTGTATACCGGTTAAACGTGGAGTAAGCGATATGGACAATGTTTTCTGACACATCACTGTTTTGTTAAAATCATTGAATATCTCCTAACAATCTGAAAAGAAGCGGGCCCACTTTGTTTACATACCAGTTTACAGGGCCTAGGCTGTGTATTAACACCAGATTCATTTTTGTCAGCGCACACTCATAGTGTAGACAGGATTGTGAGGAGATATTCACTCATTTTGACAAAAAAAAAAGTGATTTGGTCAACACACATTCTCCAGGACCCTATCCTGGCACCGCCCGCCTACCTACTTCCGCTCAATTTTACTTTCACTTCAGTAGTCAGTCTGGGTCTGGGGTGTATTCCTGTGTTCCAGCTCAGGCAGATTTCTGACGGTCCAATCAGCGAACAGAGCGAGTGGCTGAGAACAATGACGTCGAAGTCGCGTGCCAGTTTCAGTTGAAGTCAGAAGCCGGCTCATGACAAACGTCACGACCAAACGTTATGCGATTGGTTGGCAGATGCAGAGTGGCACTGGGCAGATCCAATAGTTTTAAACCTCAACAGACACCCGCCTCCAAGTGAGTGAATGTTTTTTTTTTTTTTTTTTAGATATTTTTTTGGCATTGTTATGCTTTATTGATAGTATAGAGACAGAGTTGAAATGGGGCAGAAAGGGGAGTGACATGCAGAGAACGACCGCGGGCTGGAATCGAACCCAGGTCCGCTGCTGGCCAAGGCCCATGGGGGGGACGCCCTACGAACTGAGTTAAGGGCGCCCCCAAGTAAGTGAATGTTTGTCAACAGGGAAGTTCCAGACCTTCTGTACAAATTAAATTAAGTATGATGGTCTGGTAGGACTAGGCTAGCTTACCCCACTTTTAAAAGTAAAATCCATACCTGATCTTTGGCGTTCTACGTGTTGCATCTGCATGCGCTCCCTGCTGGCTCCTGGTTCCTGGAGTTCCTCCTTGTCCAGGTCCCAGTCCAGATCCAGAGCTGCAGAGCAGTGCAGAACCTCCCCCACCATCGGGCCACCCTGGCTGTCACACACCTTCCTGTAAGCCATGATGTCACCTGGGGGTTCAAATGCACAAGACATTTTTCACATTACTTTTTCCACACTTACCGCTTTTTCCACACTTACCGTTTGTCCATGTTTCCAACTAGATCATGTTGTACAAGGGAAGACAGGTAGAAAAAGAAAGAAAGTACAATATATATATATATATATATATATATATATATATATATATATATATATATATATATATATATATATATATATATATATATATATATAGGGGAAGGTGGGGTGATTTGTGCAACTTTTTACTCAAAGTGATTTTAAAGTGAGGCCTTGACAGTTATGTCTCCAACTCAAATATGTACATATATTTCAGGATGTTGTGCATCCCTGGCAATAAAAACTTTGGATCTGGAATAAACTGTTTAAGAAATATAGCTTTCGGAAAAAAAGTTGTCTTGTCGCACAAATCACCCCACGTAGTGGGGTGATTTGTGCGTCATTGTGTCACAATGACAAAGTCACCATCATCATCTTTCTGGCCATCTGAACTCTCATCAGTGGTGTCGTTAAGTGGAATTGAGATGTCACTCTCTCCTGAGCTACTGTAGACTATCACTTTCTTTTGGTGACCAGCGTATACAGCCATGCCACTGGCACAACTCTCAGAAATGTACTTTGCACTAGTTGCTCCGTGCTTGTGGAACCAACTGCCACCTGACAAATGTGATTCCCCCTACATTTCTGCCTTTAAATCAAGGCTCAAAACCCATATGTACACCCTGGTGTTTCCTCCCCATTAACCTCTGCACTACTTACTTACCTCTGCACTACTATCTGTGTTTATGTGGATGTATGGGCTTTACGTCTTTTATTTTGGTTATTGTTATTTTACCTTCATTGTTTACCTACTGAATGCACTATGTACAGCACTTTGGACAGTGCAAACTGTCATAAATGTGCTTTTATAAATACATTTTACTTACTTACTTACTTATAACTCACCAAGGCCCTTGCGCACAAATCACCCCATCCCCAGAATTTTGGATAATAGGCATGATGCAGCAATTTAGGGTTGACATTTTCTGCTGCAGCCCCTAGACTATGGAACGCTCTCCCTGACCAACTGAGGGCCCCACAGACTACAGCTCTTTTTAAACGGAACCTCAAAACTCATCTCTTTAAAAGAGCATTTGGCTAAACTTTCTTTGAGGTTCCCCCCTTTTTAAGCACTTTGAGATTCTTGAATATAAAGTGCATTATAAATAAAATTTATTATTATTATTATTATTAACTATATAGACTCAAAGTGTAGCATACCAAAGCACTAAAACATGTGTCAAATGTTTTCAAACGTGTCTATAATTGTTCAGACACAATAATCAAAAAACCTTGATCATGGAAATTTTACTTTGAAAGGCAAAACACAGTTTTTTGAGCTTAAATGTGCTTATATCTTATTCCTTGTGTCTCCCTTCTTTACAGGATGAGTCAAATGGATGGCTCTTCTTAAATATGTGGTCACATTTCCAATTTCTTCCACGGTTTTCTAGAAACAAGGGGTTTTGCAACTTCCAAAATGCACAAATCACCCCACCTTCCCCTATATACAATATATATATATATATATATATACATATATATATATATATATATATATATATATTATATATATATATATATATATACATATATATATATATATATATATATATATATATATATGTATATATGTATATATATATATATATATATATATACAGGGCTGTACAGTGCGACAGTTTTGATCGCATTTGCTACTGAAATTGATCACGTGCGATGATGAATACAATGCTGCTCGCACTAGTGCTAGCGTCTAATACACTTCACCAACGGTAATAATAACCGGAAGGAGACGGCACGCAGTTAAGTTAGTGCGTGTGTAAACAGAACATTTCCTGTGCGCCTTCACATTAAAAGCCTGTTACTAGCCAAACGTGAGTTGACTTTTATTTTGAAGCCGGTAAGAACAGGAAGGTCGCGCTTCACAGCCCTGCTAGCCCCGCTAGCTTCAAAATCAACTGCTTCAGCTGCAGAGAGCAGTCACCAGTAGTCTATTTAAACAAAGTTTGAAATAACTGATAAGCCACTGAAGAACACCTCTCAACACATTCACAACAACCTATTTAACTTATCCTAAATTGTACCAATATATACTTATTTATTTAATAGGCTATATGTTTTAAAGTTTGGTTTTAATTAACAGAAGGACATTTACCAAAAAAAATTATTAGTATGAATATAATAATTATATGTGTATACAAAATATATATATATATACATTTTATGAGGAGAAATAATTCTGAATCAGCAAAAAATTGCAATTTGCAGGTTAGATTATTTTGTCTAAATTGCAATCAGTGCACCCCTATTCATTTTTCTACAATTATTACTGCACACACTAGGATATGATATTAATTGAGAATTTCAAATGAGACCAATATGACAGGCTAAAAGGTAATCAGAGCGAAATACATGGGTTAAGGTTATGCAAGTTTTCGATCATACTTTGTGTGCTACTGAATTTATTTTTGTGCTACTGATTTTTTTTGCTTGCTAGCACCAGTGCTACCACCTAAAAAAATAAGCGTACAGCCCTGATATATATATGTGTATGTAGGGGAGAACAGGGCAATCTGAGCCACTTTTTACATTTGCTCCCCTCTAAGCGAGCTAAAATTATTTATCACTCAAATTTACACATTTTCCATTAATTCAGGATGTTTCCTAGAAATGGGCATTAGCAGAATTTTTTCAAGACAAAGGGCAGTGAAAATATGATTGTTTTAAAAAAAGTTGTCATGTGGCTCACTTTACCCCAGCTGTGGGGTAAACTGAGACAGACCAGACAAATCAAGGGGGTAAAGTGAACCAGCTGGGGTTAAACTGATCCACTTACTTTTTCCACTCTGAAACTACCATAACAACACATATTGTAACAGTTAGAATCCTGAAAGCTAGCCACACATTCCAGAACTAATGTCGGACTAGTAAAAGAATCATGGGGTTTGGTCAATTAGGCAAAGCACATTTTCTAAACACTTGAAAGTAACTCTGAACAAAATCAAATACTACATATTATAATTCAAAAGGTTTTAATAAGATTCAAATGAAAGATAGAACCAGTTAGATTAGAACACAGTCTGGGGGTCAGAACACAGGACCCTTAGAGCCAGCTTGTGTCTGGGGGTCAAAGCATAGGAAAATCAGAACCAGCGAGAACAGCCTGGGACTCAGAACACAGGAGAAGACCCAACTGGATTATAACATCAGCCTGTCATACTACGAAAGATGAGAAGGTGCTCTTTCCGTGTGGTTGCCCCAGGTCGTCTTTCTGGTGTATTTCCTTGGCATGATGGCTTTTCTACAATGTGTATGACATTAAAATAAAACATGTGTTATGTAATATTACATTAAAATATGTTTAAGACTAAACTTAACTTGTGCCTCATGGTGGGGGAAAGTGAGACAGTGTCTCACTTTCCCCCACAGCATTTGGCTCACTTTCCCCCACCACCACAATTTGAGAAAAAACTAACTCTCAGCATTTCAGGCTAATCTTTAGCTAATATCATCACATTGTTTTTATATGTTGGTAGTTCATCAACACGTATGATAGTTTTTCTACGTGAATACATTTGCTTTGGCACAACATTTGATTAAGTTGACAGCAAGAACATTTACTTTTACATGCAAAATACCTATTTTGGTGAAAAAAACATGCTTACCACAGCACCATGAGGTCCTCTCTTTCAGGGCCAAGGGGAAATGAGAGGGGCTTGAAAACATATATCTCACATGACCACAAATGTTTTCCATTGCCTAGATACAGGGGGTGGCTCACATTATCCGATGCCTCAGATTCCCCCATTCTCCCTTATATATATTTAATAATGCACAATTTTGAAATAATGAAGTTAGTCTTCTGTTTTGATTTATTAAACGGAAATACTGAAATGATATATTTCAAGGGAAGGGGAATCAGGACATGTTGTAATTTAAAAGAGCAAATGTCTTAACCTTGAAGTCATTGGCTTTTGTGTACATTTTGCTTCGTTTGCTTTAAACCCTGAGAAACTCTACTGCCATGATCCATAACTCTCATAAGCATTCATTACTTTCACTACAACAAAACTCAACTATGATTAAAGGAGATGTAAGTGATATGGTCCTTCCTGTCAGTGACTGCAGTTAGCAGTCCCCTCCCTTGTCCCTACGTCATCACCACATGAACACACAGCCGTCTTTATCAGATAGTGCCGCAATGGAGAACAGCGAGTCATCATTCACGGGCACAGAGACCCGCCTCTTTTTAGCACTCTGTCTCTTGATTGGATAAGAACTAGCGGGATACTCAAAATGTTATCTGGCAATTACTGCCAAGCTGAATGACTGGGAGACTTGTGCTATGAACTAGGCATACTGTTTAAGTGATTTCTGTGTGAATATAGAGAGATCTGACACTTATATTATCAAAAAATATCACTTACTTCTCCTTTAAGTGAGTTGTCCTGTGCATCCTTTAAGGTATAGATGTATTGAAACTATATCAAACTTTAAAATTGGAGGCATCATTGAAATTGAAATAGTATCCTTTGATTTCATTCTGCAAGCCATCTCTCACAAATTGCAACACATGGGAACATCATTGAGTAAAATAGCAAACATACGGTAAGATATGACTAACAGTAACCTACTGCTTTGTCCTTAAGTAGACCTCTCGCTTCTAATCCAATGCATTAACTGTAACAGAAACAGATCATTTAGATTGTGTTTAAAAAAATGCCAATTCTGTCCATTATTGGTTAGACGCTGAAATAGAAAACAGGTCAAGTCTACTTTAACCAAAGTGACTGATTTATGAGTTGTAAAGGCAAGTAAACCGAAGAATCGGCAAATTCAAATAGCTTGTATGGTTTTAATCAACAACTGTCGAGTCAGATGCAACATTTTCTTTTGCCGGACAACTCTAATTTTTCTGTCTTGAATGAATGGGAATTTGTTGAATTAAATGAGGGGAATGCATATTTTCCTCACACAGCTGCTCTTAACTAGCCTGGCTCAGCCCGCCCGCCTACTTCCACTCAAATTTCATTTTCCCTTCAGTAGTCAGTCTGGGGCTGCGGTGTATTTATGGGTTCGTGCTCGAACAGATTTCTGCTGGTCCAATCAGCAAACAGAGGGAGTGGCTGAGAACGATGACGTTGAGGTCGTGGGCCAGTTTCAGTTGTAGTCACAGGAGGACGATGGATCAGGATATGAGAGAAGCTATTCAGTCTGTTGTGGCAACGCTGCCGAATATCGATAAATTAAAGCCGGAGCAAGAACAAGCTTTGCTGAGTTATGTTCCCTATGCGATTGGTTATGGCAGATCCAGAGTGGCACTGGGCAGATCCAATCATTTTAAACTTCAACAGACACCCGCCTCCAAGTGAGTGAACGTTTGTCAATTGAGCAAATCCAGACCTTCTGTACAAATGAGATGAAGTACGATGGTCTGGTAGGACCAGGCTAGGTCTTAACATGGCCTATCCAGTAAGCCTGGGCCCCAACTGAACAACAAACACATCAAAATATCCTAACTGAAAAGTATAATTATCGTGTCTGTTTGAGATTTGATGATAAGGATGATGGATTGACTTGCTATGCATATAGGTGCTAATAGTGTAGCCACATTTAAGAGATCTCACTAGGGAGTACATTACATTTCATTGCTTACTGAGTATTCCGAGCCAGCGTAATGCATGTGGATGTTTGCAGTCCTTACATTGATCTCTCTTGCTTATCCAAAGGCAGTTTGTGTGGAAAGCCTGGTCTAAGCCACTTTGGTCAAATTAAGGCTGTTAATTTGACCGCACATAATGGATGTTACATTAGTGCTTGGATATTGAGGTAAAATGTTATAAATGTTGTTAAAAAACAACTTGGGCTAAGTGACTGACCGGAGCCTCTCAGCCCACAATTATGAAGACTAAAAGCACCACAGGGGGCCGCAATGCATTTACACACGCTAATGTGACAGCCAGTTAGGTCAAGGCATTGAGTTCAGTACTGGAGTGTGTGTGTGCATCATGTCCAACATAATGTCATGGCTTTAGGGGTGTGTTGAGTATGTGTGAACGGAGAGATTTTGAAGTTGTTTGTGGTTGTGTGTGTGTGTGTGTGTGTGTTTTCTGTGTATGTGTGCATTTTCCCCCCAGTTAAACCAGCTCTTGGTGCAATACAGCTCCTAAAACAGCACACCGTTAAACATCACCCAGGTCTGGGATGAAATGGATGAAGACTGTGTGTGTGTGTGTGTGTGTGTGTGTGTGTGTGTGTGTGTGTGTGTGTGTGTGTGTGTGTGTGTGTGTGTGTGTGACTTCGGACTGGAGAGATCAGCTATATAAACCATCCCCGCTCGTGTCTTGGTATGTCATCAAGTTTAACAGTCCCTTTTACAGGCTCTATCATCAACGAATGGGCAAATGAACTGCCCAATCAATAGGACTTGGGGTCGAAAAAAAGAAGAAAAACACAGCTCAATAAAATCAAAATGCCTCAAACATGCTGTCACATTTATGGGCAATTATTCAGTGAAAACTTTAATTGTGTTTTATTACAAATGTTTACAGGTCCAAAGCACCTGGATGTCAAATTCAAAAAAATAAGGATGCAGAGGTGAAACTCCAAGCCTCACCTCTGCTTAAGATATCGTTCTAGCTCTGGCTTTCCACACACTCGAGTCTTTTTTTATTGTGCTAATATTTGTTACAAAAAAGCAATGAAAATAAAGACATGATACAATAAAGTCATCTCTTTTGTATATTCAAATTAATAAAAATAATGATGATTACAAAATGTATTTTTGTGCAAATATAATTAACTATTAAAGGCTTTACTAAGTCGTCGTAATCCAGAACACTTTTTGTCAAAATCAGCTAATATCAACTCACCATCCGCTACATGTCCGTAGTGTGTGCCCGATAAAAATATCGATATATAAATCTCGTGCCTCTACTGTAGTTCATCACCTGTTTCAATATATCAGCTCATAATAAACATTAATTAATTTAATTTAATACATTTTTTATGATAAATATAATAAATTCATGTTCTAACACATAATGTAACTTTATCACAAAAACGAATGACCGTTTCATTGTTAATTGTGATCTAGCAAAGATTATTCGTAAAACTTTAATAACAATCTTCAATTTGACCCGAACAGTACCAGAGGGTATACAAAAGTGAACATAACATGTCTGTATCCTGACTTATTTTACTTCAACTTTGCCAAATAATTGCAATCTTAAATCATGATAATCTCATGATGGACAATACAAAGCAACATTAACTTAATTTTCAATTTCATTTTATCACATAAATAGTTTGAGTTGATGTGAGTAAGACACAACAGTGTGTCTTACTCACTAATACCCGACCAACGGCCCGTTTTAATATGGAGACTGTGTGTGTGTGTGTGTGTGTGTGTGTGTGTGTGTGTGTGTGTGTGTGTGTGGGGGACATTGTGGATTTGACTGGTCAATATAACAACTGGAAACTGTCACATTAACTGACTACACAATAATAGAATGATTACTGGTGATGCTGCCGAGTCCACATCAATGCAGGACTAAATAGGTGTTGAAGATGTTAAAGTGACTGCTGAATCATCCTTGTTTGGACACAGTATACTGTAGACACACTTACTGTAAGTTCTAGACAGCAGATAAGAGACTGTCAGAAAGACGACAGGGGAGAGAGAAATAGAGAGGAACACAGAATAAAAAACAGCACAGCAGTGGCAGAGACACAAAGCAAAAGAGATGAAAATAGGAAGGCAGAAAGAGGAGGCAAAGAGTGTTTATAGATGAAGGAGAGAGCGTAAAAAGCTAAGGGAAGAGGTCTGGGAGTTCCCTGGCATCAATCTTCAATGCTTCACCACACTTTCATTACTTCTAGCTCAATGCAGATGAAGGATCCTCTCGGTAAAATAGAACAAAAGTTCATTTAACTGCTGACCTCCTCTTAGAGAGAGACACACACACACACACACACACACACACACACACACACACACACACACACGCACACACACGCGCACACACACAATGCAGTGGGCTTTTAGCTTGATACCTATCGTTGCTGGAGAATGAAAGCTTTGTAACTAGATTATCTTCCTTGCTCCTGTCCTGACACTTGAGAAGTATTTCTCACTGCTCTATTCAGGACACACCCATATAAAGCAATGAATAAAAATATACTAGTCCATTTCCTATTCATTTGTTAATATTGCCCCTAAATAAGATTGGACAAGTTGAAGAAATGTGAACAGGGTTGGATAGGTTTAAAGACTTCACTCCTGGTCCACTCTACAGCTCACCAATATTTCAACATATTCTCCTATGGGACAGAAATATGCAAATAACAAAAGTGAATCTTCAATTTCTAGCGTCACAAGACAACTTAGGGTGTACTCACACCTGCCATGTTTAGTTTGGTTAAAACAAACTCAGGGGCACGTCCAGCAACAGAAATACAGTAAAAAGGATGTTTCACATCGTAGGCTACAAGCCACATAACGTGGCATTGACATAGGGCTACATATTATAACCATATGAAACAACAATCATTTTATGTTTTTCTTCTTTATTTATAGGCTAGATGTAGGCCTTTTTTATTATTTTTAACCCCATCTAATATCAATTACAGTATATATTTCGCAGTTTGTACTTAGTGCTTCCTGTTCTCTCCACCTGTCTGTCCAATGAATGGATGTCCTCAGATCACGTGTGGTTTTGCTTCGTAATGCTGGTTCACTTGCAAAAGGGGCAATATGAAAGTGCACCACACCAAACAAAAAAAATCTAAAATCTATTTGGTCTGGACCATAGCAAGTGAACTAGCAGATTTTCCCAGTGTGAATACACCCTTAAATAACCCTTTGCAATGCAAACACTTTTTAGCAAATGATTTTCAATATTGTTTGTAACTGTTAAAAGATTTCATGAAAAATACCCAAACAGACAATGATTGTATCTCACTATTGAGTATTGTCCTACAAATACACACCAGTGAGCCAACACTGCAACACTGGGTGACTTGACACCCTACAGTTTATTTAGACTCAATCAAAACTCACATATCAAATC
Source organism: Ammodytes marinus (assembly GCF_949987685.1). NCBI lineage: Eukaryota > Metazoa > Chordata > Actinopteri > Uranoscopiformes > Ammodytidae > Ammodytes > Ammodytes marinus. The sequence goes on from NC_137212.1 coordinate 30,267,312, forward strand.
TGTCCCCATTGAAATTGTATTCAGTCAGTTAATTATGCTTGAGTAATGAAGAAGATAAAGGAACAAGCACACCTTGTGTTAGTTAACGGATTTACCAATCATTACATAATTACTTCATTTACATGTAAACTACTTATTACTGTTCATTAATGCTATTATTATGCATGTTGTGTTACATTTACTTGTATGAAAAGTGCTCTATAAATAATGATTGATTGATTGATTGATTGATTGATTGATTGATTGATTGATTGATTGATTGATTGATTGATTGATTGATTGATTATTGTATGCATCAACTTCTGGTTCATGCTTTATGAATGTATTAACTCATGTTAATATGATATGTATAAACATTAAATAATGTAGAAATGAATAACTTGAACACCATTAGTAAATGATTACTAGACACATTAGTTAACAATTAACTTATTCTTATTAAGCATTAACTACCCATTAATTAGTGTACCATTATTGTATAGTGGTACCCATAAAGGGAATAATAGGATCTCCACAATCTGTCTATTTTAGTAATCTACTCCCTCCTCCTACCAGCTCTGACACATTTCTTTCCCTGAAGATGTAACAATTCAAATCAAAGGATTACTGCGTTGGATCTTTTAAGTCACGCTGCAGATCTCTTGATGATCTACTGCGACTTACAATACAAAACAGTCAAGACTGTAAATCCTATAATCACCTTTATACTTAACGTGCCATGAACAATAATGTCATCTTAATAGAAAAAGGAGAGTGAGAGGGAGAGAGAGAGAGACAGAGAGAGAGAGAGGAGAGATATTCTGTAAAATGTATTACAGGTACATTACAATAAAATGATATGGCACCACCACGGTAAAGTCAGTTTTTTGTTCCAGAAATCCATGTCAAGTGAAAGAAAGAAATATGCTGATGTTGTTAAGATAACGTTTACCTTGCTAACCATCCTAGTTTAGTAAAATTCACTGATTTGCATTAAACACAAAGTACAAACCAGTTGTTTGTCCAGTAGAATTAAGGAGTGGAGAATTTTTTTTTGCCTTTTTTTTTATTATTTTTTTGACAGCATCTTCTTTTGTTTGGCTTAACTTTGGAGCCGTATTAGCTAATGAAGTTGAGAGCTTTTTGAGGGCATCTATGGACAGTCAGACATTTGAGAACACTGGTTTACGGTAAGTGTTTTTTGTTGTTGTTGCAATCCTTTAAACAAAAATATGTTTATCCAAACCCACAGGACGGTTTACCAGTTTGGGTGCTTGCATGGGGTTACATTGAAATATGATTTTCCATTTCACTACATCTTATATGGATCAAAGCTAAGCACAATCCTTTGAAGAAACAGGATTAAGATAGTTATTTGGGATTCCTCTGATGCAGTTGAAGCAATCAATCAGCAAATTGCACAACAGACTAACAGTTGAAAGTGACTTTTTTATCCATTTCAATTCAAACCTATTTTCTAGTTCTAGTTTTAAGGCTAATACACTGATGTTGTTGTCCCCAATGTGACATGCTTGCTCCACTGCCTCCATGTCATTTCTAGTTAGATGCTGTTGATAGCTGACGCCTGTGACCGAAACGTCACCATACTTTAAAGCTCTTTTCTATATATCATGTGAAGATGGAGCAACTTGCTGCCTGCAGTCTCAACTGAATGGGTCACTGAACTATAAAGGCTATATCTCATCGCTGGCTTTAGGATGAAAAAAACTAAAAGTTTCTGTTTGAGTTAGCAGCAACACTTGACACACTGCAGGTGTATAGTGCCAGACATGATGTGGCGCTGTACACAGTTCCCTGACCTGGATTTAACAGAGGTGACAAAACCATCTCAGAGGACTGTGGCTAAAGCACCTGCACTTCTACTGAAACTCAAAAGCATACACGTATTACAAGATTCATTTTAAAATCAAAATAATCGCGATGTTAGGCTATTTGTGTTATTGTGAATAGAACAAATTTAGAGCTTCGTTGATTGTTACGAAAACACACAGGCAGTGATAAGACAGATGTCGATGGGTCAAATAGGCTACATGTATTGTATAAACTGTGACATTCTTGCAATTGAAGAAACCAAGCTAGTTTACCTGGAGAGCTATTTTGACTGATTATCACTAGCATGGATGGCTAGCTTGTTAGCGGTTAAGTAGCCAAACAAGTAGCCAAACTTTAAAACCAACTATTTTGAAGCTCAGTGGGATGTAGATACAGTGGTATTGTTCATGTCTTGTAAAGCAAATAATGTATTAATCATGTTCATACTCAGGGCTGCCAAGTTTCATAAAAGTTTGGAGTGAGATTTTTTGGCCGAGGGACCCAAAACCGTGTCCTCTCTCCCACCCAATAATGTTTGCTAGTGTCCTGCAAGTGTATATATTGTTCATAATAAATCAGAAATAAAAGACAATTGGAAAATGTGATAAAACATCAAAAATCTTATTAAAATAAACTAATTCATGAATTGCAAAGTCGTAGGACAGGTTTTAATTAAACATTGGGTGTGGACACATTATAAGTGGAGGTCTGGGGGTCCCCCCCCCCAGAAAATGTTTAGCATTAAACACTTAATTTCCTGCATTCTGGTGAATTTTTATGAAGCAATGTGTGCCTTTTCTGCATTCATTTTTATGTAAAGTAAAAGAGAACATTCACGGTTTTGCTGACACAAATGTTATTGAATAGCATTCAATTCATGTGTAGTGCTTTCAAATATCTCCTGTAGCCTATTGTTAAAACATTTGGTTAAACTGTAATAAAGGTAATTATTCTATATCATGTCTACTATTGAGTATGGTATTTTACTAGCAGCATTATGGCTTTATTCAAAGAAAAAAAATTAGGGAACAGTTCAACACCAATGCAAACTACTAGGCTAAAATAAAACATCTGGGTTACTTGGTCCCTCCTCTTAGGCTACCTTGATTTGTGTTATGAAAAGTGCTATAAATGTGCAATACATAGGCTACAGTTCATTACACAGAAGAATAAAAGCATTTGTATTGGCGGATGAGCCATTTGTTACTTTGCAAACCTAATTTTCAAACTAAATTACCAAAAAACAATATACAAAACGATCCAAAGATCTTCTGAATTTACTTGAGTGATATTGAAGGGTTAATATTTTTGATGCACGCGCGCTCACCGGCCGACGGGGACACAATTCTTATCAGCGGTAACTTGGCAGGCTATCAACACACACCTCAGAAGAGAAGGTATAGGTAGGGGGCTCGCCTCCTGCTTCGAATGCACAGTGGACATCAAAGCATAACGTTAATGCACGTTCAGAAAGAGGAAGTCACGGCACTCATGTCTGTTAGCTTTTCAAAATAAGAATTTGAAAATAAAAGTCCCGCAAAACAAATGTTATTTTGGGGATTAATATCTCCGCGTGAGAAATTTGAGGTGTGGCGTGTGAGAGTGTGAACTGGTTGATTTGCGTGTGTCTCATGGCCAAAGAGTGAGACTTGGCAGCTATGTACTCAACTTAAAATCTTTCTGAATTGCTTTTTTTAATTTTATGTATTTGCAGCTTATGTTGTAACTGTTGTCTACAGAAGTATAGGGGTCTATTGCACATGGTAGATGTCATTTATAGTGCATTGATATTGTAACACTATTTTGTGTCACTAATGTAGGAAACACAGAGAGGCCAGAGCGAGAAAGAAATAGCCTCATCCATTCCATATTTCATCATTCAGTGAGTCATATAAGGACCTCTATTACATCCAATTACAGATCAAAGTAGGCTGTTTTTCTTTAATAGAAGTCATTTACAGAGCCAGGCCCTAAGAAAAGAATCCGCTTAGCGAAATACAAAGTCTGATGCAACAGCTGCTCTGCTTGACCTTCTCGGCTCTCCGTAATCATAAACAAGACGAGGCTTTGAAGTGGTGAGGAACAACTGCATTGGTAGGCTGGGACAAAGGCGCCCTTCAAATCATTTAACCGATATCAAAAAACTTTCACACGTGGACACACACACACACACACACACACACACACACACACACACACACACACACACACAGTACCTCTATAGGACTACAAATGCACTTTTGAGGAACAAAGTTGTCTTTCATCTTGTCTCTTTTTAGCCCCAGACAGATTGACAGGTCGACCGTTTGTATCTCCACCACTCTAAACAGTAGATTTTACCTCTTAAAAGTCTTCATAAATGACTTTTTGTTAACAGTGGCGTGCCGGTGAGGCTGTCCAATATGTTTAGTGTGATCAGTGCAGGGAGACTAAAAGAGCGAGAGAGGGATAGAATTTCCCCAAACACTCCTCCAATCATTTCAGTTGACATGACCTTGTCAGATGCCTATAGTAACAGAGCATGCAGCAAGCTGTCAGTCAGGGCTTCTCATCCCTGCCTGCCACAGTGAAGCATTGGGAGGACAGAGGGAAACACTTTCAAAAACCACACAATTCATAATCCCCATGTCAATTATACATTACATTTTTTTTTTATTATTATTAAATGTATATCACATCCATAAAACTCAACACATGCAAATTGTACAATTACCCTCGTGTCCTGATGATTAGCTCCCCTGGTGGTATTCTAAGATAATGGATGAAATGGTATAAGAAAATCCAATGTGTCATGAAATGATTGAATGTATCCATGGAGACCCCGCCTTACATTCAGTGGCGGTCAGTAAGTGGTAAATGAGCTGCAATCATACGCTGGCGGGAAGCCAATGCATTATTGTGTGAAAGTGCACACTTATTCACAGAATGGAAAGTAATTGGTAGTCTTTGACACAAGTCAGCATTTATATAAAAAAAAGAAAAGAAAAACAGTGTGGTGGTAGTGTGATGGACGTTCTGTTATGGTCATGTGTGGCTGTCTTCGGAAAGCCATACTAAGGTCCTCCCTCCTACATACTCAACATCTACTACATACTGTCTACTTAAAGATCGATTGTGTATGTGAGGTTCGTCGAAACATTCACACTGAAGTATACTCAAGCAACAAAGAATGTATTCTTCTTCTTATAAGATTCTGGCCGCTTAGACGCTGTTTAGCGTATTACTGCCTCCATAGGTTAGAGATTGAACTAGATTGTTACATACAGTCCTGTGTTGTGCAGGAAATGCAGAATTGTAAATAAAGAATAAAAAAAAACCTTTCTTGTCGTTTGAAAAAGACACAATGCATTGTGGGGCGGTTGAGTAGGAAAAGTATCCAATCGATCCATACCCAAAATCTTCCCAGAAGTTAGTACTCATCCGGGCATTTCTCGCCTACCCAAACTCGCCTACGCAACAATCACATACTCAAATTGACGTCACAATGAGTATGAGTAGGACGTTAGAATGGCTTTCCAAACACAGCCTTTGTCTCTTCACTGTGTAAACAGAATAAAAAGATAAACCTTTCACCTGTCATGTCTTTTCCATCAACTGCTTCCTACTAGATTCTAAACTGAATGTTTTGATTGTTTGTTTTACGTGATCCAACTAAAACTAAAGGCATACTATGCAACATTTCAATGAATATATAAATGATAGAGTCACACAAAAATAATCCCTCTCAATGATCACTTCTGCCCCACTAGAATATGTGGTGGTGTGTTTATCTGCACAGCCCTCCTCTCTCTGGCTGTATTTTACATAGTAGCATTTGTTGGTATTGTTTTGTAAACAGAAGACTCAGAAGTGTATTTCAGGAAGCAGGGTTGACAATCTCCGAGTTTATCCCTGCGCGTCTCAGAGATGGCCAACTCTGAGATGAGCAACTCTGGGTTTTCGGTTTCAGAACAGTGGATCAGCGTTGAGTCAATCAACTCTGAGCGTGTTCACTCTGGGTTGAGCGCGTGCGTAAAAGCCATCGCCAATGGATCGCTGATAACATGATTCACCATGAAAACAGGAGAAACAAATGCTTGATCCTCCCACTTCTCCAAAAAAATAGAATAAAAAATTCTCCGCTCCTCCAACTACAGTTAGACATATTTACGAATGAGATTGTGGTATGCTATGGAGAAGAATTAACGGGGATATTATCTCATAACTCTGATCTAATCACCTCGGCAATTCAGAAAAAAAACGGGGCAACATTTTTTGTCAAGAGAATCATTACGCTTCCGTATGAGACGCAATAGTCTATTTTACGCATATCAGCAGCAGCAATAGTATTAAGCTGGCGTGGCACAGCATTGCAGACAGTGTTATATATTCGCTGTAGGCTATAATATGTAGGCAAGCTATAATACTGTGCATTAAACAGACTGTCTCTTATTATGAATGGGGAGTGAAAGACATTAACGTTAGACAAATTAGGTGACAGTTTCCATTGTAGAGCCTGATTGATTTATTACCAAATCCATTTTCCTCAAGTGATCACAGTTTAATTATTATATAATTTCTAGATTCATATTAGGCTATTTAACGAGGCTCGTCTGTGACTTTGGGATCACACAAGTGTACAGCAACGATTGCGTGTAGCCACAGAATAACATTTCAACCTGATCGAAATTGTTCAGTGGTACAGACGTTAAGAATGATATACATACTATACAAATAGGTTTATTAATCTGAATGTAGAGCATGTTCACGATGTGTAAGGTGGCCGCCTATATGAACGACACGAGGGCTGAGAACAAGGCTACTGATCCGATAAATGATCGATCAAACGTAAAATCATCAGGAAATGATAAAAACATCCCGATGGAGATTTCTATGGAGTGATTTTGCTTTAAACTGTAGAGGGACGCGTTATGACAGTGACACTCTTTATTCAGTCGGAGCTGCAGCGTAAAGTGAAAACAAACTTCACTTCCTTGACTGGGGTTAGCTTTGGTTAGCTCAGTGGCTAACTAACACACTGATATGTACTGTATGTCTAACTGGAAAGTGGTGTCCTCTCCTCCGAGTGTTGGTGCCTGCTCACGCCACTCGCTCAATAATTGAGTTGGATTGCTTTTGTGTGACCCTATAATTTCATTTTGAATGAAAATTTTGCTTAGTCAACATTCAAGTACAGAACATGACGGATATGACATTGCATCTGTAATTGGCACCTAAATATTTAAAAATTAAAGCAAAATGTAATGATCATGCAGTACAATTAGAACACAAGGTGAACTAGAATGCATCAATATCATATAATCCTTGTATTTCAGTCAGCCATGCTACCTAACTGATGTTGTGTGTTCATTTAAAACCTGGCTGTCATGTGCCTGTCTGCTGTCTGGAGAGAGAGAGAGAGAGAGAGAGAGAGAGAGAGAGAGAGAGAGAGAGAGAGAGAGAGAGAGAGAGAGAGAGAGAGAGAGAGAGAGAGAGAGAGAGAGAGAGAGAGAGAGAGAGAGAGAGAGAGAGAGAGAGAGAGAGAGAGAGACAGACATGGAATCAACATACAGCTTATTGGGATCTATTTAATAGCACAGCCAAAAGGTAGACTGTTGGTTTTCCACATTACATATCACCATGGGACACACTAGCCAATATCCATCCGTAAAGCACAGCATCAACATCTGCCTGGTGCCATGTTAGCTGAGGAGAGAGTGTGGTACAGGCTGCAGGGCCATCAGAGAGAAAACCTTTATTTTTATAGTGTTCATGAATTAAAGATGGCTTCCCCTTGGGGTGCAGTGGGAGAGTAGAGGCTTTATGGATCTCACTCTTCTCCACATTAAATCTCCTGAATACCACAGGCCATGTCTCAGGATGTTAGACACGGAAAACAATAACAGCCCAAACATTCTTATCTAGCTGTTTGTTTCGCTGTCTGTTTGTATTTCTTCCTCTCGACACCGTTCTCTCTCTCTTGTTCATCTCCCTCGCTTCCTGCCCCCCTCGCTGTCATTTTCGCTACATTTCGAGTTCTGAAAGTCCAGCCACCACTCCATTAAAAACTGTATTACCCACAAGTCAACAGGTTACGTAGTCCATTACGGCTGAAGGTCAGCTCGTTCTTATTCTATGGTGGGTGGTCTTGGAAATCAGAACAGGCAGATAGTGGTGTAGGTGGCATAATGATTAAGTTTGGCTCCCGCAAGCACCTTTCAAACTGTTTAATTGTAATATTAAATACTATTTCTAATACCAAAGATTAGTATTTGGCCATTGTTGGATTGTGTATAAATACCAGGAAGAGATCAACACTATTTAACCCTTGTTGCCCCCCAAAAAACTGCAATGATTGCACTTGACAAAAACAGAGGAACCATCCTTTATCTTTCCCAAATCATAATCAACATGAAAGATATTGGCGCTTTAGAAAACATTTTGTGAATAACTTGCTTATTAAGAAAAATACTACATTATTACAATAATAAGATCATAACAGCATAACGATTACTCACACCTGCGTGACTTGACAATGTGTTAAAAGGCTGGCTTGTGAAGAACTATAGTCTCAGTCAGGATGCTTTCAGACAGCGAGCATGCATCACCACTGACTCCACCCATCCCTGGTAAAGATGACGTCAGCTCAACAGCAGTGGTTAGTAGAGGGACTGTCTCAGCTCTCCATGTAACCTTGGCAACTAGTCCTATCCAGCAAAAAATAATACTTTGGAAGCATTTACAGCCTGCGTAGACAGCTCTATCGATTCAGATAGGAGTGTGTCTGTTATGAGTGAAACGTGGCAGAAACACATCAACAGCAAGTTCAATAAACACATATTGGTGGGTGGGTCACATGTTGACCTATGACCTCTCTGCTTATTAAAGGCACCGCAATTTTCTGTCAATTCTATATGGTCTAAGAAGTCCCTAAAGCTTTTATTTTAACTGTTTGCTGAAAAAAAAAAGTTTTGTTAAACGATCATTTATTGTAGCATGCCACTATACCCTGATTTTCAGCTCATCTGAGGATGGCCTATTTTGGTGTGTGTCTCTTTAAAAAGAATGAGTTGCTTCTCCCCCCGCCCCTGTATGGAAGCCCTCTGGTCGTGACCATCTCCGTCCCTGCAGTGCTTGTCTAGTAACTCAGGAGCTCAGCCATACTTTGAACAACGATCCTTGTCTTCATGAAAGACTATCTTCATACCGATGCAGTGACAGCCACAAGCTAATCGAAATGACATGTTCACAATCAAAATGCAGCAAAAGCTAGAGGTTATTGGAAAGTTAGCGGCTACATGCTAAACATGCTAACCAGCACTCCGAGGCAGATTAATACCATTGAAAACATTAATTTTAGTTTTTCCGTTTGATTAACTTCACGAGTAGCGTCCTATCCTTTGTCTTGTTATAAACGCTGCATTATTAGACTGCAGTGGGTAGGAGAAGTAAGTTAATTGTCACACAGCATGTGAGTATAGCAAGCCATAATCAACCAAAGGCTGTATTTGGGTCGTGTATAGGACTATACTAGCACTTAATTTCATTTGTACAGAAGGTACTGCTCAATTGACAAATGTTCACTCACTTGGAGGCGGGTGTCTGTTGAAGTTTAAAATGATTGGATCTGCCCAGTGCCACTCCGGATCTGCCATACCCAATCGCATAACATTTGGTCGTGACGTATGTCTTGTGCCGGGACTGGCCGGAAACAAACAAAACTCAGCAAAGCTTGTTCTTGCTCCGGCTTTAATTTATCGATATTTGGCAGCGTTGCCACAACAGACTGAATAGCTTCTCTCGTATCCTTATCCATTGTCTTCCTGTGACTACAACTGAAACTGGCGCACAACCTCAACGTCATCGTTCTCAGCCACTCCCTCTGTTCGCTGATTGGACCAGCAGAAATCTGTTCGAGCAGGAACCCATGAATACACCGCAGCCCCAGACTGACTACTGAAGGGAACATTTAATTTTAGCGGAAGTAGGTAGGCGGGCGGAGCCAGGCTAGAACTATACTTTCCTCTAAAGCAAACTATTCCATATACCCTTCGGACGATAACACAAAGTAATATGAATGAATATGCAAAGAGAAAATTGTGTATTGTGTGTAATTGTCCGGAAGAATAATAATAAATAAATATCAGTGAAAGATCTTACAGAATATTATTCTCTCCTAACATCTTCACACCTGCATGCGTTGTCAGTGTTTTTTAGACACTTAAAGACCTACTTCACCACTTCACCGGTTGGAATATGAAGGTGTATTGAACTCGGAGATCCTATGTAGTAAAAATCTGCAAAAAAAATTGAAATCGGTTCATCCTAGCCTGAGAAAAGGCAGAAAGAGTGTTTTATGGTCTCGCTGTCTAACCCTACATTTTCCTTCTTGTGACATCACAGTAAGGGTCAGGATTAACAGGACAGCTGGGCCAAGGGAAGATTTAGGGAAGACTGAGGAAAGAAAAACCTCATTCATTATATTATAATAGTGATTTTATAATGATAGAACGCTGGTTCCGTATGGGTGAAGTATTCATTTAACAGGAGACATGCAGAGCAATTTACAATGAGATAAACATATGACACTGATACAACCTGTGTACATTACATATACTTTTACTAATACACGTCAACGTTATGTTAAATTCAGATTATATTTTCCCTTTGTTGTTGTTAAAAAAGCTTGTAGTTGGAAACTTAATACAGGATGTTTGATGAATTATCACCAAGATTATATGCATCAAACTTTACATCCAAGAACTTGTCAATGTGTCTTTTTTAAAAGATAGAATGTTTGTTGTGATGCCACATTTGAAACACATTCCTCTAGGGACTTGTGATTGTGAGGTTTGAAATAGAAAACTATGTAAATTTGAGTTAGTCTTGTAAACGAGTTAGGCCACCTTCCATCCTAATAAACTATTGCATGATAGTCCCTTACATGTGAGGTTACTTGTGTGTTACAACATGGCTCATGTGTAACCTTGATGCAGTCCAAATACAGTACAATTAAGTTCCTATTGACAATAACATGTCTCTCAAGGGCCAATGTACAATAATTGCAATGCTGTGTGCATCCACAAAAATACACGCATACACACACACACACACACACACACACACACACGTCTGACAGCTGCCATCAGCTCCCTCTGCTACCAATCCTTTTATCTGACAACAGCATCACGCACGGCCGAGGGGAGATTTACACCCACACACAGACACACACGCACACACACATTCACAAGAGTACACACCTTCATCTCCCTGTGCCTCCAACCCCAAACACCTCTCCTGTTTGATCTCTCCAATCCATCCCCCGGCTTAATCCTCGCGTCTCCCTTGGCCTCCGCCAAATGAAATGCAAATAGCCCGGCATAACCTGGGGCGTCATTTATCTAAATTAGAGCTCTGAGTGTGGATCCCCATGGGGCGCCCATATGCTAGCGCAGTTAGCGTCATTAGCTTCATTAGCCTGTGTCAGACCATTAATTACACATGAAGCCTATCAGTTGGCTGGGGCTTGGGGTTCCCATCCACTCTGTATTCCGATGGATGGAAAGAAAGATGTTAGCTTTCATCATAAGAAAGAACAAAAAGTAATTGGTGAAATGTGCTCCGAAATATGATCATGCCAGGTGCCTAAAGTTGCACAGTAAAAATCATGATAGTCACCAATAATAAGACTTTGATGTTCATATAACCTTTTGTGAATACATTTGTTGTTTATGCGACCCATAGCTTTCTATGTTATGAGACAATCATTTGAAGATGGCAACTTCCCAAACTGATGAAAATATTTAGCTTAGAAATGAATACACAATCAAACAAGACCTTTGATCTCAACATGCTATTGTAGATGTGTAAATGTGTTGTTGTTCTGTAGTTTTTCTAACTAAGAGGAAATTAAATGGAACTTTGGAAATGACATCTGCAGGTGAGGTGTTGAATGTGATTTACTCTTGTGAGAAAGCCACTGACATTGTGTCATTGGTAAAACAAACAAAAACTGTTGTCCTAACACAAGCAAAGTGGAGTCATACAGCCTGCAAACTTAAGACAGGAATTTCAACATAATTTACCCGCTTAAAGGTCTACTATGCAACATTTCAACGAAAAAATAATTATAGACACTTTCAGACTAAGCTCCACCCATAGCTCCTCCCATGAACAAAAAAATCTGGTGTTTATACACAGCCCAGGCTCTGTAAACTGGTATGTAAACAAACGGAATGTTAACAAAGTGGGCCCGCTTTGCTTATTTACGCTTACGACAGCTTCAAGTTTGCCAACATTGGCTCACATTGGTCTCATAGCAGACCAAATAAGGCTGTATAGTCTTAAAACCCGAGGGTGTGTTCAGGGGAGACATTTCTACAAAGTCTAAGCAATTTGGATTAAACTCTGGGAAAGGACCACACAATCCTACACACAGTCGATCACATGAACTCACTCAACTGACCATCATTTCCTAGCTGTGCAGAAGGATCAATGGCTGCCATCTGATTATGTGCACTAGGCGCAAGGTAGATGGCTGATGTGGAAAGACATTTAACATGTCACAGTGGGAAAGGTACGAGGGTAAATGATACAATGAATGATAGCTGAATTCCATTGTGCCGCTTTCGTTTAAAAATCCTGTTATTGTGTGTGCTAGATCACAATAACAGTGTTGTGGTTTACTCAGACACATGACAAGACCAGAGCCATTGTTAATGTTATTAGGAACACCTGTGCTTCCCCTAGTGTGAAAGGTGTGCTGTGAAAAGGGCCAATTGGCTGGTAATGTGGCTTACAATAATTTTCCGAGTGGCTGGTCATGTAGTTGAAAGATGAACTATGGTCCCATGCAAAAAGGCTGGCTGCTAAAGCTTGGTGAAGACTGGCTGCGGCAGTGAATTAGGGGACATTCTTTGCCCTGAGGTGAGCCTTTCAGACAGTACTTAGGGAGCATTCCCTGATAACAGCCCTCTGTTAAAACTACACAAGGGTCTGCATCAGTGTGTACTGATGAGAGGATGCACCTGAACCAGGAAGTCCAACTTTAAAAGCTTATCATACACAGCAGCATCACTGAAGGGGTTGATATGGCAACATGTTTTCAATGCTATTAACGGGTAAGTTAATAAATACTAGAGTTTTTGCACGCGCCTCTTATTGTAATGTACCCTTACTGTAGAGTGCTACGCTGATTTATATTCACTGCACTAACTTTTCTGTTGGACTCAATCTTTCTTTTGGCCGTTAAAGATTTGAAACAAAGCCTCAAGGACAAGAGCTGGGCACTGAAGCAATGTTGGTACAGTGGCCACACTTGGTAATGTAATTTCTGGCAGCATTGTGTGATGAACACTGGCCCAAAAAGCCAGTTTTTCTTCCATAGACAAGTATTAGTCCAATCCTTAAATTGGCCGTGTCAGTCTGTCTATTTATGACAGCGTTGTACCGGTGTGCTGGCACACGTGTGTAAGGAAAGGAGGAAAAAATATTTTTGTATTTACTTGACTATCCTATGAGTATATAACATATTGTCATAAAAAGTGTCATGACAAATGAGGGTGTTTTTGCTCACCCACCCAGTGACTCACAACTGATGAACTGCTACTTTGTTGAAAGTCACACCCGCTCTCAAGCCTTCTGTACACAAAAACAATTACTTCTAAATATAGCCCGGATCATGCTGTTGAACGGCTAATGCACATCACTCATTATCGCCTGCCACCGTCACAGCACACACACACACACGCACACTCACTCACAAACACAAACACAAACACACACACACACACACACAAACACACACACACACACACACACACACACACACACACAGTCACCTTCTCTTACCCTTAACAATGGGGCTGTGACTGTGTTGACATTGGCATGCATGTGTATCGACAGGGATTGTCATAAAGAGAATAAAAACATATTTATAATGGATCCAGGTCATGCACATATGCCTGGAAAGTGTATGACATATCCTTTTACCCGTTGCTAGTGGAGACATGCATCTTAATGTCAATTTCATCACAGTAATTTACAGCATGCATGTTTGATTGTGCAATACTCATGTACTGTAAAAAAAAAAATGGGTTTTCGAAAAGAGTTCCTTTTATCAAGACGTTTCTTCCAATTGTCTCTATACTGAGATAGAGAAATCCTGAAGTCAAATGCCTGGTTCTTTAGCTGCTAAATCTTTCACCGTGTTCACCAGTTGGTAACTCATGTGCTCTGTCAGCCGATTGGTGCAGAGAGGCAGTAGTGTAGCCTATAGCAGGATGTTCTTTTTATTCTCTTTCTCAATGTATTTTTATCCTAGCACCTATTAATCTTGTTTGGTTTGTTGTGTGTATATATGAGTATGTGTATTTATCTTTTTGTATATGTGTTTTTTATTTTTATTTTTTTATTAGTAGCTATAGTATTGATTTGATTGTACTTGCTGGTGGTATGTATTTTGTTAAAGCCATTGTTTTTAAAAGGTGCTATATGAATAAAGATATTATATTATTATTATGTGAAAACATATTTACTGAAAACATCTGGCTAATACAGCAGAAAATAACACTGTAAAAGCATTGGGAGTTACTGTAACCAAATAGTCAAGTTTGAAAAGCCAGACAGCTACACAATGAGCCATGAACATGACATAACGCTGATTTATTTCAACTTATTCACACAGGCGCTGTTCACTGCCCAGTCAAAGTAAAGTGTACATGTGGCATTATCTGTGTGCTTTGCGTTCTACACGTTCACTCAAAACCTTTCAGACTCTTGCAGTTTCTCCTGTCTGTTATACAGTGTGTGGATGCCTTGCGTTTTTTCTGCTATGGACAGTTATTTAATGTAGCCAAATACTATTATTATCATTTAAATAAGTGTGCAGCCTCAAGGTTTTTATTTAAAGGATGACTATGCAACATTTTCATTGAATATGAAATTAGAGAGTCACACTAAAGTAATCTGACTCAATGATCACTTCTGATTCACTAGAATGTGTGGTGGTGTGTTTATCTGCACAGTTCCCCCTCACTGGCTGTATTTGGCTTTGTGTTGATATCTTTTGCTCCGTCGGGACGTTTTCTATGCTTCAATCAATCGAGCAGTGCACCAGTGTTGGAGGTACCTGCTCGCCCCACAATTATAATTTTTTTTTTCATTGAAATCTTGCGTAGTGTGCCTTTAACAGTCAATATTTTTAATTTACTGGTTTGGATTCAACAATACAGCATCATATCTCATCATAAGACCGCTTCCCTCATTTAGAAAATGTAATAATGCATTAATGATTACTCAGAGTACATTGTCCCTGACTTAAACTCCTGCAGAGTAACAGTGCTCTATTTGGAGTATATTGTATTACCCTTTCCACCTATTAGGCATTGATTGTATGCATAGATGCAGATCATTCCTGTACTACAAAAGCTGAGCGAGCCTTTGACTGTGCAAATAGACACAGCGTGTGTGTGTGTGTGTGAGTGAGCGTGTGTCCACCATTAAGGTGTCTATATTCTGTGACCTTGATCCATCACGGTGGACAAATAATTAAAAGCAAAGAATGGCACAGAAGAAGAATTGTATATTAGATATATCTACAATTCAGTGTGGACATCAGAGCCCTACTTACTACCCCATTGGATTCTGGGTTAAAGACACACGCTGGAGGATAAAAGCAGAGTATGGGACCGGGTCAAGTACAAAGTACTGGCAGCAGCACCATCAGAGCAGGGTTTTTCCATTTACAATTATTTTATATTTAACCAGGTAGGTCAATTACCCTTGAAGTTTACAAAGAGGTTGGGTATGTATAGGGATTGTCCATCATTTTGTTCACATCCTTCTGTGGTATAGTGAAATATGCTGGTTTCCCCCCAGAAGAATCGTTAGGTTACATTGCAGACATCCGCTCTGTATCGGATTGATGCTGTTTCCATAACAACTGTACATTCAATATTTAGATTTGGTGTTTTTTTTTTGGTGTTTGTATCTATTTCTGTTGCTGATCCTTAAAAGAAGGAGTATTATTTATTGTTAATAACGCAGGAAAAGACAGGGCAACCTTTCTATGCAAGAACTGTTCAAAGCGTTTGTTCTTAAAATAGTTGTCCTTTTTGTTCTCTCCAAAATGTGTTGGAATCTGAACCAAGATTTGATAACAGTCAGTAGAATTAAAACAGTACCCAACCCTACATACAGTATTACCACAAGGAAAACAGAACTGTGCACTCACAATCATACTATAGTTATACTTCATCGCAAATGTTTACTGTGGTCCACATTTACCTGGCAGGCAACCCTTCAGGCAATGTGCCACTGCCCATATGTGTGTGTGTGTGTGTGTGTGTGTGTGTGTGTGTGTGTGTCTGGCAGAGTCCTGGGCCAGCCTGAGAGAACAGATGGTCCTCCAGCAGGTAATAATGACCCAAGACAAACTCTTAAATTGATTATGCCTTTGTGAGGGCAGAGATACAAAGTATCACTGTCACACAGAGAAACACACAGAAAGAGAGAGGCACAGCCCAATTTCAATCTAAATATACAGTATGATGTATTCATTTAGACAAGCACAAGAAATACATGGTAAAATTACTCAGTGAAGAAGGGTTGAGATGACTGGTTTAATGCCATTGTCAACAAGTTCCTTTGTTGTTTCCATCCGCTAATGAAATATAACCACATATAACATAATATATACAGTATATTTATCATTTCCAATGTCGGACTGAAATCACCTGACCAACTCGATCAGTCCTGATCAAGTTGTGGTGCGCACCAGTAATCTCAGTGGTTTAATGTAAAATGGGTCATCTGACCTGATTTCAGTCAGTCTTCTTCCCGTCTTGACATTCCACCAAAATCAAAACAAACATGTTTGATATTAGTCTTATAGTCTTTATGGTTGGATTATGCAAATAGGGAAGTTAAATGACATCAATGTCAACAGCCAATGGGTGTGCTATCTCCAGCACCAAACACGATGCATTAGTCGCTACCTGTGTCCGCCTGTGAGGCACTTTTTTCTGACACTTTTACCTAGCAGTTCGGCGATATCATTATCAATGCTCACAGAAACCGCTGGCCCAACCTATGTATATGATCAGAATTAGCTGTTAAAAGGGAAATGAAAACAATCGAAATTGAATACGATCAATTGTTTGCCTTTGTAGGTGTATGACTTTAAGTTGCTGAAAACAGGGATGTTTTAAAAAAATATGCCTGAATATAAGATGGCTGGAAGACATCATTGCTCGCGGCAACACGGCGATGAATAGAGAGAGAGAATTTCGAGAAAGACAGAAAAAAATAAATGTAATTGCAATGATGATTGACAGAGAGAGAGATAGATGTCTAAACATCTAAACCCCAGTCAACCCTGAGGCAATGGCTAATTTAGATATGAACACTTTCCCTCAAGTATTTAATGCAAAACGGGACAGCAGGCAGAGTTTCCTTCCTGCAGGGCCTATTAGTCGCCGTTGGCAGTGTGTGAAGTGCCTGGGCCTGAGTTCTCACATCATAACCGACAGCTCAATAAAGAGCCTGGGATGGGGCATATTACAAAAGGACATTATAAATGAGCTAAAAACAGAACAATTGAAGAATAATACTCCCCCCCACCCCCAAACCGACATGAATTTAAAAAGTAATGACTTACAATGGACAGTATTAGAACTGTTGAGACACAGTCATCTAAAATTCCAATGCAATAATATTTGAAATGAATGAGATGACAGGTAAAAAATAAATAAATAAAGAATTGTGCCATTTTCCTTTTGGCAATGTTTCTGTAATCATTTGAAACACGTTCTGAATGCACAAGCTTTCAAACACTCAGATGAAGTGAGTATAACTCTCAGCGGTGGTTGATTCGTTTGCCATCACCTCTGAATGCCCTCTTTGCGCGCCGTGCCAAATCAGTGTTCCTGTGGCAACACATATCTGGCAAAAGAAAACCTGTATTAGAGAGCCGTATTCATGTTAACGTCTTACTTCTTTATACTACATGTTTAACCACTAAACTAAGCTGGTGACAATGTTTATTACATACCTACTAAACATCAGTATGTCAGTGTTGTAATTGTGAGAAGATTAGCATATTGTAGCCTCACAGAGCTGCTATGGCTGTAGACTCTAGTTTTATTGTTTTAAATATCAGTTCTCTACATTTATCATGAAACATTTTTTAAGTCACTTTTTTAGGACATGGTGACCTAGTAAAAGCGTAATCCCAGAAAGGTAATGCACGGTTCATTACCCTGTTAATAACATGAATACATTGTTAGTCAGCAACTTCATATATTGTTGTAGATCTGATGATGAAGTTGTGGCTGATCCTAATCTCATTATGGATGTTTCTGCACTTCTCTTTCAGTGAAGTAACATTCCTTTCATCACTAATGCTATTTCACAGTCTTGATTCATTGACACAATTCCCACCAAGGCTACACCATAAGCCAACACAGCACCAGTAATGGATCTAATGCACTTCCAATCTGTCCCATGTCAGTTTCTCGTTTGGCACATATATCACCAGCAGTCTATTGCAAGATACAGTATGTTTGTGATCGACTAATAACAGCATTGTGCATAACACCCAGATACAGGATCAGTCTCACCTCCTCACTTGACCTAATTCATTTCTCAAAGTCCTGTCCTCAATCACTTCTCTGCTGGAATTCCTTGTGAGAAAACATTTACACAATCTTAACTCAGCGTTAATGATCTGGGGCCGGTTTCCCGATAACGTCCTCTCTTAGCGAGCTACGAAGACTCCTACGGTATGATTTACCAAAGTTGTTTACCTCTGTAGTCGTGGTTCCCGAATGGTCTCTTAGGATAATCACTCCTTACGTTGTTCGTACACTGCTGAAATTGATTGCTCAGAGTTCGATTTTTCATTTCCTGCTCATTTCATGCGCAGCTGCATGACAACACTAGGCTTTATTATAAAACGTATTGCAGTCTTTGCGAATAAAAGATTGCTAGAAATCCTTCTAGGCCGAAACATTTATTTAACACTAGAAGCGCCAGCGTTCTCTTTATGCTGCGTAATGAAATCTACCCGTGCATTTCTAGTGTAATATAAAGTCATAGATTAGTTTGTTTAATCATCATCTGTGTTTTGGACCTCTTGTTTTATAATCTAAGTATCTTTAAGAACACTAATCAGGTTTTGTGGTGGGTCAGTAAGGAAACTGAAAGTAGATATAATATCGCCAATAGCCTATATCAATAAAAACAGATGGCCAAAACAGCATCCAAATGACCTACAATCCTACATACAATAAACATTAATATGGCACACTTATTTTAAGGTAAGCTTTAATTGATTATTAATAAAAACTAGAAATCCCGCGGAGATTTTGAAAGTACGGGCCGCCCGCGCAAATCGGGGAAGGAAAAAAATCACGGCCGACCCCCGTGGTCCGAGAGGCTCTACCGTAGAGCAACGCGAGCTGTACACGTCTGACAAATGATAAGTCGATCGGAGTCAGGGGGAAAGGGGCGTGGCCTGGCAAACATTGCATTGTTGAATGACGTTTTTCGCATTTGTGGCGCCCCCTATGGGTGAACCTCGACAAGCTTAGAGGGCCACGCCACCACATGTCTTCTGCACATATCCTGCAAGTTTCATGACGATAGGACCTATGGCCAACGAGTTATGGCCAATTTGTAATTAAGCCCCGCCCCTGCGTAAACATTTTAGTCAATGGCGGCCATGTTTTCCAAGCTATCCTACTAATATTCTTCGGAGACGTGCGTCATAGTCCCCCGGGGCTTCGTGAGACATTTGGTGTTGATAGAATAAAACTCGACAAAGTTGTGGTTAAAACCCTGTTTTTCAGTTTATGCTAATTAGCCGAAAATATCTCCAGGTTGACTTTTATGGTCCCAGAGGCTTTTTTGTAGAGCACCCTAACATACACCTGTGTGAGAAATTTCAAGTCAATCAGACTTACGGTGTGCGGGGCGTGGCCTCTCAAACTTTCTTCAGTCGTTACTTAATAACAGCGCCCCCTAGCGGAAATTCTGAAAACTGTCCGTGAGGCTATATTGTAGAGTACCATGAGCTGTACAAGTGTAATCAATTTCAAGTCAATTAGAGTCAGGTGACATTTGTGGCGCCCCCTATGGGTTAATCGCGATAAGCTTTGAGGGACATGCTACCACATGACTTCTGCACATATCCTGCAAGTTTCATGACGATAGGACCTATGGCCAACGAGTTATGGCCAATTTGTAATTAAGCCCCGCCCCTGCGTAAACATTTTAGTCAATGGCGGCCATGTTTTCCAAGCTATCCTACTAATATTCTTCGGAGACGTGCGTCATAGTCCCCCGGGGCTTCGTGAGACATTTGGTGTTGATAGAATAAAACTCGACAAAGTTGTGGTTAAAACCCTGTTTTTCAGTTTATGCTAATTAGCCGAAAATATCTCCAGGTTGACTTTTATGGTCCCAGAGGCTTTTTTGTAGAGCACCCTAACATACACCTGTGTGAGAAATTTCAAGTCAATCGGACTTACGGTGTGCGGGGCGTGGCCTCTCAAACTTTCTTCAGTCGTTACTTAATAACAGCGCCCCCTAGCGGAAATTCTGAAAACTGTCCGTGAGGCTATATTGTAGAGTACCATGAGCTGTACAAGTGTAATCAATTTCAAGTCAATTAGAGTCAGGTGACATTTGTGGCGCCCCCTATGGGTTAATCGCGATAAGCTTTGAGGGACATGCTACCACATGACTTCTGCACATACCCAGCAAGTTTCATGATGATAGGACCTATGGTTAAGGAGTTATGGCCAATTTGTTAATAAGCCCCGCCCCTGCGTAAACGTTTTGGGCAATGGCGGCGGAAAAAATAGTCATGGCTGACCCCTATTGTCCGAGACGCTATATTGTAGAGCACCATGAGCTGTACATGTGTAAGAAATTTCAAGTCAATCAGAGTCAGGGGGCATTTGTGGCGCCCCCTATGGGTTAATCTCGATAAGCTTCGAGGGACATGCTACCACATGACTTCTGCACATACCCAGCAAGTTTCATGATGATAAGACCTATGGTTAAGGAGTTATGGTCAATGTGTTATTAAGCCCCGCCCCTGCGTAAACTTTTTGGTCAATGGCGGCCATGTTTTTCAAGTTGTCCTACTAATCTTTTACGGGTATGTTTATTGTAGTCCCCAGGGGCTTCACGAGAAATGTGGTGTTGATACAGTCAAATTTCAGAAAGTTTTGGATAACACCCTATTTTTCAGTTTATGCTAATTATCGGGAAATATCCCCTGGCGGACTTATATGGTCCCAGAGGCTTTTTTGTAGAGCACCCTAACATACACCTGTGTGAGAAATTTCAAGTCAATCGGACTTACGGTGTGAGGGGCGTGGCCTCTCAAACTTTCTTCAGTCGGGGCTTCATAACAGCGCCCCCTAGCGGAAATCGGAAAAACTGTATAATAGCACACTCCGTGGGGTTGGGGCGCACATATATATGTGATATACACTATATGCAGTTGTATCGTTTTTAACAGTTTGTTATTAAATACAGTCATCACTGTGTCCGTTTGATATGAAATACAGTCATATTTATTAGTTAAATGACACAAGTGAGAGCTGAAACATCCCTACGGTAGAGCTAAGAAGGCTCTGAGGGCGCTCCAGACCAACCTTACCAACGTATGACGTACGAAAGAGATTCGTAGCAAAGAACGTTTCGGGAAACAGGCGAAATGTTAAGTAGGAACTCTAAGTAGGGGTTACGAATGACGTAGCGTTAAGAAGGCTCTAAGAAGGCTTCGGGAAACCGGCCCCAGAGGGTTTTGCGTCTGAGCAGCACAGTTCGGTTCGGCACATTTTGGTACAGAAAACCCTAGATCTGGCTGGCATTGCAGACGGTACCCTTATTTGGTAGACAGGGTTTATATCGGACGGTGATAGCCGGGGTTGGAGTATATACTCTTTATTGGTAAAAGCTTTGTACCCAGAAGAAAGAGTGACAACAAATTTTAAACCTTATTTTCAGAACAAATATGATCGACATTATCTATAAGGTATGACTCCCTTAAAGGGACACTGTGTAACATTTTAAGTAATTTATCAGCTAAAATCAATATCCTCATTCATAAATATGTCCTCATTGGTGTAAAATCACCTCTGCCAATAATCTGAATTATCCCCCTGAGCGGAGAATTACAAATATTAATATTACATTTTGTCCATTGAGCAGGCAAGTCGTATGGAGGAATCCATGTTTTTGGAATGTCATCAGGTGCATTGTTTAAAATTTAGAATTATTCTTGTCCTTAAAGGCCACTGTAGCTTCTGTTATTATTGAAAAGGGGTTGGGTTACCCAGGGAGCGTTGCATTCTAGAACTTTCTAGAACTTTCTTGATGATGTCACATTACTCAGTGTCCCTTTAAAGAAAGCTTCAAAATACCTGCAGCATTTGTAAATGATTGACTTATTTTAAATAACCACTAACAATTGTATAAAATACATTTTTCTAACATTCGATCCTCAGTATTTCCCAGCAGAAGCTTTGAGCTCTAAACTACCCTCATAGGTGTGAACATTATTAGTCCTCACTTTGGAGGGTTCACTCCACCCATTTCTCCTTTCAAAGTTCTACAGCAGATGTCCCTGCAGTGCCAGCAGGGATATACAGTATATGCATATGTAGATTGTGTTAGCAGTCAGTCTGAAAAAGATCAACTGATCATCGCAAGCATAAGGGTTTCAGAGAAAAGTACGAGGCGGTGGTAGCTTAAATTAACAGTCGGTGAATGAGTGGGAGAGGGGCTGGGGGGTTCAGAGAGATGTGGGATGCTTTCACAGTCACTCCTTAAAGGATCCGAAGGGCCAGACTCAGGAATTCTCTTGGAATGCTTTCTTTTAATAGAATTTCTTCCAGACTGAGACCCAGGCAGAGTGGAGGAGCCTCTTCTGAAGCAGCACTCGCACCACGGCACACAAAACTCTCCACTGAAACCAATACTAATGAAATCATCTCATACACCGGCTGTACCACATAACTCATCTGTCCACTGAAAGCGAGAGATATTACACTCTATGAATCAACATTGAAACTGAAACCGATACTAATGAAATTCTCTGTAACAGCATTTTGACCCATAACACTATTTTGGGGAAGTTCTTTTGAAACAGTATGGCTTTCGCTGTCTGTTCAGCTGGAAACACTGCAGTGGACTCTCAATTACATTATTATTTGTTCAGATTTAGGGACTGTGTATTCCTCAAAGAGATCACAGAACCATGTTCCCACAAGTAATTTATTTTGGTTAGAACATCTTTAAACTCAAAGACGAAAATGCTTGAGAAAGATAAAGTTTTCTCATTAAAAACAACATTTAACCAAGAAAATAGCAGTTGACTGTTTCTAAAAAAAATATCTAATTTGGTATTTACTCTTATTAAATTAAAATGGTACCTTTCACTATCCCTTGGTGGACAGAAAATACTATGCAGTTAAGTCAGCTTAATGACAAAAAAAAATACTTCTTACTGAATTGCTTGTATGAGGCTACTGACAATTCTTCACTTGAGTTCTTCTTGAGTTGGATATATCCCTAATACTGTTGAGCTTTAAACAATAACGCAACAGTTAAGTTGTTGGTACTGTGTCAGTTTCTCTCCTCAGATGGCATCAGTACTGCCACGTCCCACTCTTAGTCTAGTTCATGATCATTATTATTTTTGTCATATTTGGCACTCCCTGCCCTATTTTGGTGTCTCACATCTCCTCGTTTCAGATCGCACATCCTGTAATCGGATTTAGTTTGCCTGCATCGGGCTATCCCCTGATTGTCTGTGTACTCAAACCCCTTGTTTCTGTGCATACACTGTACGAGTTAAGCCCCAATTTCGGCGCACAAGTCATCATTTTAGAATCGGGCCGTATTTTGCTTCGTCCCGGGATCGTTTTGCCTTGCGATGTACAGGGGGGAGTGAGGACCGATCATCTGCTCCCGATCGGGCCATCTGATGGTCGGATGAATTTTTGACATGGACGCCTCTTTTTTTAAATGTGTTGGCACACAACAGAGTACAAATGATCAAAGCAGTATGCTTCTGCCTCGTTGGCATTGTTGCCACGATAGACTGTTGAAGGGTTGTTATGGTGATGGAGTTGACAGGGTCTGCAGGGGGACAAAAGGTATTTTATAGGTTTCTATCCCTAAAACACACCAGAAGCGTCTCAGAGGCGTTTTTATGCGCGCAAAAAAACGCTTCTGACGCCAATCTATGTCGTTGTTGCACCCTTGAAAAGAACAACTCCGTCTCCTTTCGTTTTGGCAACTTTATTCTCCCCGGACTGCGTATATTTTTTTAGAAAGGTTTCATGAAGCAGCCAGACTTTTTCATGACACAAGGAAATGACCATTGACACATTATGTTTTAACATATTTCAATGCCACGCATTCAGCTAGTCTATCCAAACAAGTGTACACACAACTACTTTTCTTATCATGTGAACCACATGTTGCCTTACCCTTCACTGTACTTATTTTTAAAAAAAGTCACATTACTTCACCATGAACAGTAACATGTTGGTAACATACAAGGTCACAAATCTATTTCCGCTTATAAACAAGAAAATAAAGTGATGCGTCGTTTGTCGTCGCCTCGTTCCACCATTTATATTGTGTAAGTCCACGAGTGTAATGTATTACCATATTACCTGTTTTTTGCCCATTTCCTTTGCCTGCTCATTCATTGTACTCTTGATTACTGATTGATACCTATGGACTGATACAATTTAGCTTCAACTGATCTGCCCTTGTGTCTGAGCCTGCACAAGCTGTACGCAGAGAATGTGACATTGAAGAAAACAAACCCACGTTGCAGGTCTGCTGGTCAGCCGTCACAGTGGCTGACTTTGAGTCACATAATCTTAAAGGCCTACTTCACCGGTGGGAATATGAAGGTGTATTGAATTCTGAGATCCTATGTAGTATAAATGTGCAAAAAAAAATGAGACCATAAAACACTCTATCTGCCTTTTCTCAGGCTAGGATGAACCAATTTAAATATTTTTTTGCACATTTATACTACATAGGAGCTCAGAATTCAATACACCTTCATATTCCCACCGGTGAAGTAGGCCTTTAAGCATGGTAGAATAAACTGGCAGGCCAATGGCTGACTGGAGGAATGTCATAAGAGCTGCCAGCCTTTAACTAGGTAACCTAGAGTGCTATTTGCTGAATTTAGCAAGTCCCTCATTGACAGAGGAGCTAGCAAGTTTAGTTTGGTCCCCTAGAGTGCCATTTGGGCTAAAAAGAACATCCCCCGTTGCACGCTGGAAATGCTAATTTCGCAATATTGGCTTCTGCGTTGTTATTGTCAAAGCTACTATACTTCCACTTCTTTCCACCTTTAACTGCTCTTAAGTCTAAGGTTAGATTTTCAATAAAACTGTTTTTTACAAAGGCAAACTATGCAACATTTTAATGAAAACATTTATTTTAGAGTCCCACAAAAATAATCAAACTCGATGATCACTTCTGCCCCACTATATGTGATGGTGTGTCTCTCTGTATTTTACATAGTAGCATTTGTTGACATTGTTTTGTAAACAGAAGACTCAAGTCTAGCTCCTCCCTACTACTTGGCAGGGCACAGAGCAGAAGCCTATCTACTTCTTGACTGGGGTTAGCTTTGGTTAGCTCAGTGGCTAACACACTGATATGTACTGTATGTGTGTCCTGTCTCTCTCCTCCGAGCTCTTCTGTATTATTTGTGTCACATTAAATCACCTAGCACATGATACATTGCTAAAATATTGGTGACTCCAAGTTCTTCCATGTAAATGGAACAAATCATGAGAAGGGGTATCTTCTGATTAATCCATTTCATTTATCCATAAGAAGAAGCTTGTCTGTTGTTGTTTTTTGTCGTTGTTTTTCTTCAAAACGTTATGCACCATAACCTCATATGATACATAACCATTCTGAGCAAATCTTTGCTGGCTATTCACTGCTAAAACCTGTGTTTAATTACACTACATCTGTCCATCTACATACTGTCTTTGTATAGCAGTCTAAACAAAAAGACATCATGTACAACTGAGCCAAATGGTTTCCAACTCTGGACAGTGATTGTGTTTGTCCGACCCATTTCCCAGTCTGAAGTCAATGCTGGCATCCACATGCAAGCCTGCTGAGCTCGGGGCAAGTTGGCTGCTGGTGAGACGGCTCTGTCTGGTAATGTGTTGGCTAGGCTTACTGTTAGCTTGGGCTGGGATCTGTCTCCATGGCCATCTGGACTGCTGCTGATCCATCTAGTTCTCCCACTTTTGATCTCTTCATCTCAATCTGTCTCATTGACTTGACCCACTGTCAGACTCTGTGTGCATCCATCTGACTGACTTTTGACTGAGATTTCCTTGACTGGCTCACTTTGAAAGTGTGCCTCTATTTGTTTAATCTGACTCGTAGATGTTTCTATTAGACTAAAATAATAGTCTATTGTGATTACATTAAAAAAGTAAAGTCCTGTTCAGTTGCCACACATGTAGGGGAGAACGGGGTTATATGTCACGCCTGTTGGTTGTCCCAATTGTTATATCTCGGAACCAGAAGGCGCTGTCTGTGAAATTTTGGTATGCAAATATCCAGAATTGGGATCAGAGGTCACCTAGTCTTCCTTGGAGTTAGACTGCTGAATTTGAGGTAAGAGGACTGTTTGTGTTTTTCATGTCAAATTGAAAATATTTAGCTCCTCGGTATTTTTCATCTAGGCTTTTACACAATGGGTTTATAACAAAACACTTGTTACCCTAAAACAGTGTGAAGGGTAAACTATAGTTTAGATTGTGGTTAGCAAGCTAATTAGTTGCCAGATGGTTGTTGGCCTTGATGCTAGCAAGAAATTCAAGTTGGGGTTGGTCGTCACATTTTTTGGAGGGTTGGTTGTCACGTTATCCAAAGGCTGCAGCCAGAAAAGGACTCACTGACACCCCAGAGAAGGAAAGAATAGAGCAGAAAGAGGCAGCTAGCATGCAAAGGAAAAATGGCAACAAAATCAAAACAACCCAGTGCATCCCAAACTAGACCAGCTGCCAAGGCTATATACAGTAAGTTATGTAGGCCTATTTTTCAACTTGAAAATGCAATTAAACTTTCAAATGTTCTGCTTTCTTGCATTCCTTTTAAGATTATTCCCATTAAGATACCATTGTGACAAACAACCCCATAGTGTGTGACAACCGACCCCTTGATGGGGTTGGTTGTCACAATGTGTAAGCGTGTCTTTGATGATTCATTTCTTCTTTATTACAATAAGTTAGAAAAAGTGAGGGGTACACATTTCAAGCCAACACCCTAAGCTTCAATTTAAAGCCACTACGAGTAAGATGGCACGTTGGCGTCCCCTTTGGACAAAAGCGGTAGTATTTTTACGACGCCCGCTGTCGCAAAGCTGTTTTCTAGCGCGTGCCAGGCGTGCGAGTGTGAACTGAGAAGGGCGCAATATAGTGCATGTCCGTGTGTTGAAAGTGTGAGGACTCTTTTCGGCTCCGTGAGTGGTTTTGACACTGCATCAACTAATGCCAGTCACTGCCACACACACCTGATTGCAATGAGTTGATGCAGCAATGTCACCTAACTACTCTCTCTCACGGAGCTGAAAGACGTGTCCTCACCATAGATAGTAAGGTCCTCACAGAAAGCGAATGAACGAGAGACGGCAGTTAGTATGGATCACGATGAGGTAATGTGTTTGTGTTGTTGATGTAAATAATGACTATTTCAGATAATGGTTATCTGATGATGGTGAAGCAAAGCAAACTTTGTGTTAGTACCAACCGCTCATTCATTTAGGAGTAAACACTCGCTCTCGTGAAATTGTATACACGTTGCTTGGCAACGCCCTCGTCCCGTCCGTAGCCTATATCACTCTCCCTTTTAGCTTTTCTTAATTTTTAATTTTTTTCTTTGATGGTTCAGCCCCTTTATCAGTCATTATGACGACAAATAACTGTCTCAAACAAGGCTCCCGCTCCCCTTCCCTCACCTGGAGGGATAGGCTTCTCAAATCACGTTGCTGCGCCACACTGAAATCTGCGACCAATATGGATATGTGACCATAGAGCCTGCACGAGCGAACCGAAAATCGGACTGGGTGTGCGACCAGACCAAAAGCAGTAATAAAAACTATTTAAAAACGTCTTTCTTTGCACTGATGGTCTCATTTGCTGTTAAAGGTAATTTATGATTATCAGAGGAAACATGAGGCTGTTTAAAAGATATTTAAATGTTACTCGTAGCCGCTTTAATGTAGGAATGACTATTGAAAGATGTTTAGGTGATGAGCAATTCTCACAAGAGTAAAAAGTGTGCCTACTATCCCCGGTCTCCCCTACACATCTCTAAAAGCATGGGAAATGTTTATATTGTATGTGTTACATTGGTTATATCCTCACAACCTACATAGTCCACTTTGGACTAGGACAGCTGAATTTTAGGTGAGAAGAGGACGTTTTGTGTTTTTCATGTCAAATTGTAAATATGTAGCTCCTCAGTATTTTTCATCTAGGCTTTTACACAATGGGATTATAACAAACCACTTGTTACCCTTAAACAGTGTGACGGGAAAGCTGTAGTTTAGATTGTTGTTAGCTAGCTGAATAGTTTTAGTTGGTTGTAAGCCTTGATGCTAGAAATAAATTCCAGTTGGGGTTGTTTGTCACATTCTCTTTGTGGTTGGTTGTCACGTGTTATCCAAAGGCTGCAGCCAGGAATGGAACAAATAACGAAACAAAATGTCAAGCTGTATCCTCTTAGCCTGGTCCTACCAGACCATTGTACTTCATTTCATTTGTACAGAAGGTCTGGAATCGCACAATTGACTAATGTTAACTCATTGAAGGCCGCCGTCTGTGGAAGTTTAAATCTATTGGACCTGTCCAGTGCCACTCTGGATCTGCCAACCAATCGCATAACGTTTGGTCGTGACATATGTCATGCGGCGGCTTCTGACTACAACTGAAACTGGAGCACGACCTCAACGTCGTTGTCCTGCGCCACTCCCTTTGTTCTCTGATTGGACCGCCAAAAATCTGGCGGAGAAAACCCACTAATATACCGCAGGCCCAGACTTACTACTGAAGGGAAATAAAAATTGAGCTGAAGTACGTAGGCGGGCGGTGCCAGGCTAGTATCCTCACTGACACCCCAAAAAAGGAGAGAATAGAGCAGAAAAAGGCAGCTAGCATGCAAAAGAAAAAAGGGCTACGAAATCAAAATTACCCAGTGCATCCCAATCTAGACCAGCTGCCAAGGCTACTGCACCCCAGTGCACTCCACCTCAGCTGGGGAAGAAGAAACAGAAGAGAAAGAGACAGGAGGAGGAGTCTTCATCAGATGAAGAGAATAGTTTTTGGTTGGTTTGTATGGAAACGTTCACAAACAGCTGTTCAGGGGAGGTATGGGAGAAGTGTTGGATGTGCAACCAGTGGGCACACAAGCTCCACTTAGTTGGAGTCAGCAGACCCTACATTTGCCATAACTATGACTCAGATATTGAATGTGTGTACCTTAGTTGAGTAGGCTATTATTGTTAGACCTATTTGTTATGTTATTTATGTTGTTACATAGGCTGGTCTTAATATGGGTTTCCTGTTCGTCTACCTTGCTCATTTTGCGTTAAGATACATTACATTATGTAGGCCTAGTTGTCAACTTGACAATGCAATTAAACTTTAAAATTTAGTTATTGCCTTCTTTTCAAGATTTTTCCCATTAAGATTAGCCTGGAAATCCAGAACTGCCGCTGGCAAATAAAAAGCCTGTTGGTCTGGACACTCTTCATTGAAGCTCATTAAATATATCAGAAAATTGCTACGTTTCAATTGGTTCTATCTGATATGGGCGGACCAGAGCCCTTTGTATGGGGCTCTTGGGCGGACATAACCGGATGACGACAGTGCTGTGCATGCGTCGCCGAAGCCGTGATAGTAAACAACAGAGATGGCTGTGGATATGTTTTTTTTTCTGTTTGAGATGGCTTTGGCCTAGACACTTAACGATTTGGAAGACGCCACTTAAATCTTGTATTAGCAAGAAAGAGGAATGTTCTGGTTTGCCAACCGACCACACCAGACGTTTAATTTACCAGTTAACCCACTGTTCGCTAAATGAACATGGCTTAATACTTCACCTTGTTCATTACTCTGATTGGTTGAAGTGCTATCCAATTGCGTGTAGTGGTATTTCAAACACATGCGTAGGCCACCCCTTGAGTTGGGAAGGTCTATTGATCGTGACCCGACCCTCTATCGTTCTAGATATGGGTCTGGATTTCCAGGCTAAATTAAGATAACATTGTGACAAACAACCCCATGGTGTGTGACAACCGTCTCCGTGATGGGGTTGGTTGTCACAATGTGTCAGGGTCTCTTTGATGGTTAATTTCTTCTTTATTACAATAAGTTGGAAACTGAGATGGATACACATTTCAAGCCAACACCTTAAGCTTCAATTTAATGTAGGAATGACTATTGAAAGATGTTTTGGTGATGAGCAATTCACACTAGAGTAAAACGTGTGCCTACCAACCCTGTTCATAGGGATGACCCAGAGGAAAAGTCCAATAACTGACAGCCTTCATCTTGTGTCTCTGTTACTGTCATCGGGGGATGCTGACTGTTTTTCAAAAATACAGCGTTAGACAACTGAGCAAGGATACAAGGCTGAACATAGGATTCATCGTACATATAAAGGAGATCTCTCTTTTCACATTGGGTGTCATTAGTTCTACATGGCCTTAATTAACTGTGACAAAAGTGTAATTTATATATGTGCTGGATCCCTGGAAGGCAGAGGGGGAGAGGAGAGTGATCGTGGAGCAGAGCAATGCAAGCTGACAAGGAGGTGGGTGGGGGGATGGAGTGTTTGTGTGCTGGGTTGTTGTTTAAGCAGCATGGCAAAATCACATTGGAACCAAGGACTTTTTTTCCTTTGGAAATTCCATAATGAAATGATCAACCCCACTTTGAGTGTGATGAATTTGCCCTGGCCCCTGAGATTAATCACTGGTTTAAGAAAATCAAATACAGTAAATTAAATTATAGTGCAGAGAAGTTCACTTCCTCTCCCCCGATGCTTTATTGGTTGGCCATAATAAGCCATTAAGAAGTAACAAGGGAACGGAATATGAAGCAACAACACAAAAAATCAATTTATATTGATGTACAAATTAATATGAGGGAAGTTGGTACTTTGTTTCATGTAGCAACATGGTTGTTTAGGTAATTAACTGTTCTACAGTAATTAACATGCAATGATAAACAGTAATCCTCATATTCAATTAATAGGCTTTTTCAAATCTGCTCACAGGGAAATTCCATTTAGAATAATGAATGCACACACGTCGGTGATCATCAATGTCATGCTAAGTCTGCTAATAACGTGGTATGTTGGATCGATCCGTAACGATCCGTAAAACAACAACTACCTAATGAGCATTCAGAAATGATCAATTCAGAAGGTCAAATCATTTCACATTTACATCCTTAACTCTTTGTTTAACCAGTCGTCACTGTCATGGACATATAAAGAAATGGACACCGGATTGAAACACGGCGTCCATTCATTCCTATGAAAGCTGCTCATTGGCGCAGAGAAGCAACAAGGAAGTATAATCCGGAAATTCCATGCGGCCCGGAAGCATGACGTAAAGGCTTGATGTGGCGTTTTGAAATGAGAAAACTTCCATTTTAATAGTATTTGGTCTAAAGATAAGTATGAGCCTATGATTGATATCCAGAACATTTTTGCAGAGACACAATCTTGTTCGCCGCTTGTATTGTGTGGACAGGGAAATCTGCCTACGGACCGCATGAAAATAAGCTCCTCCCCCAACCATGCAATACCAATGGGTTGGCCACATGTCCATGCTGGCTGCTCGGAGAAGGCACAGTCCTGGGGGCCTGGTCACTGTGTGAGATCATTCAAATCACTATGACCTCATGGCATCACTTCCTGTCTACTGATCTCCCATCATCCCTCAGGGTTTTCTCTATGATAAATGATTGTTAGAAATACGGTGAGCCCCCTTAATCTCCGCCTTTTTACCATAGCAGCAGAATTCCTCTGAGTGCAATTGATTGGATGCTACACAATTCATCTCGGTGGTAATTGGAACAAACACTGTTTAATGGCCAATAGTTGGCAAAGTACAAAGGTCCTTTTTCTACAATGTCACATAAGTACAATAGGATGCATACAATTGATTTGTTCATCGCTTAAAAGGGAACAAGCATATTGCAGAGAAAATAAAAAAAGTGAGGTAAAGAATACTTCTGGAGCATCTATGGCTTTCGAAACCTAATGTTTTGATGCAATGGGGAACTGTTTTAAGTAAATGGAATGTACAAAAAAAAATTCTATAAAAGCAACAGTTGACAAAATACTTAGATTATGACATTGTAAAGTTGGTACAGCAATTGATTAAGCTAACAGTTTCCTATGTACATAAGGGCCAACACAGGCCAACTGTAGCACCAAAATACAACCTATGCCTTCATCTCACGTTCATAATTAATACTGTAGAGAAACATGAAAATAACACTCATTTTGACACGATGTTTCAGCACCATGGACAGAGAGCGGAGGTCAACACGCGCGTGCACGCACGCACACACACAAGCACACAATACCAGCAAAATTATTTAGGCTAGTAAAGCACACTGCAAACACAGTAAAACAACACAGGCCGTGGGCTTCATACATTCACCTCTTGTGACAGTTCAAGCACACAGCAATAGTCTGGCTTGGCTTGGTGAAGTGCACTGCTGGAATTTAGCCATACATCGGCTTATGCTTTTGGTTTAATAATAAAAAATGTGTTTTGTTATCCGTTTTGTTGGGTTGGTCTTGGAGTTTCGTGACTCCAGTTATGCTACTTTACGAGGAAGGCCTGGGCGATATGTGCAACGGCAAATGCAACCACACCTCGGAAAACTTTGTTTAAAAAAAACTGTGTCCTGCGGCGCATTTTTCCCCCATAGTTGCCCCAATTATGTAAATGGCAATAGCTGCTGCTGTTAAATCATGATAAATTGTATATAATGTGGTGGTTCTTTCAAATCCATCATTGATAGCAGCATGTCTCAGGTGTATGCCGCCTATGCTATAAAAGAAGCAGGTGTATTTATGAAACAGGATTGATACTTTCCTCGTAAAAAAGTAAAGTCAAATGGTGAGTTAAAAACTAATAAAAAAAAAAAAATTAGTAGCTGTGTGTTGGCCTATATGTGTTGTTTGACTGTGTTTGCAGTGTGCTTTACTAGGCTAAATAATTTTGCTCGTATTGATTTAGTTAAACGTAGGCTATAGCCTATACCTTCTACATAGCCTATTGTGTGTGTGCTGTGTGCGCGCGCGTGTTGACCTCCGCTCTCTGTCCATGGTGCTGAAACACCTTGTCAAAATGAATGTTATTTTCACGTTACTTTACAATATGCATTGTGAACGTGAGCTGAAGGCCTATGGGTTGTATTTTGGTGCTTAGTGTGAGAGAGGAGAGAGAGAGAGAGAGAGTTAGAAACTCCAGGGATTGTGTATATAGTCAGAATATAGGACTGTCGGTCTAGTGCGCCTCCTTTTTGAATAATCGGACAAACGACACTTCGGACAAAGGTGTTCCGTTTTCATAATGTTGAACCGTCGGCAAAGCGGCATGTCGATCTAATGGGAAATATTTCGAAACATTAAGACGTCAGAACAATGAGGCGTTGGAATTACGGCATGGCACCCCGACTGCAGGGTCATTTTCAAGCAAGAGGTAAACATATTTTCATTCCTGCTTTTTAAAAATACAAATGTATTGAGGACATTTTGACACCAGCCAATTCTGCCTATGAAGTTTTAACAAATATAACTATTTTTTTTTTAAGTTTATCACATATGTTTTACCTAAGATAATGGCAGAAAAAGGACTATATATATTACTGAACTTAATGGGTGCAAGCAAACCTGTATGTTTGTTGGTTACCGAATCAAATTAGGATCACAACTCACGGTAGCTTTGTGTTTTACCTCTACAAGTTTTCACACCAATGATTGCTTCTTAACTTTTACATCCTGTTACACTTGTGTTATACAAGACACATCGTTTTCTTAAGGGCCATGCATTCAGCCAGACAGAGTAGAATGTTCTCCAAAAGAAAGAAAGAACTCATTACGATGCAGGGGTTTGAATCTCTGGACAATACAGCGTTGTTCCTATTCACCCACACTGTGGAATCTGGGCCATCTGGAGATCCTGCCTTGTGATCGAGCAATCGATCACATGGATCATGACCCCGACTTTGCTCTGGGTGTGTGTGTGCATGTAAGCAGAAAAATCAAAGTGGGTCTTGACCCAGCTTAACCGTGATACATTCAGCACTCCCTCGCTCACAGAAATGCAGAGGGGAGATTGACAAGGGAGAATGAAAAGTCAATCTGATACAAAAGTAATTACATCTGCTAGAACAAAAATAGAACATTCTCTCTCTGGATTTGGGCGCCCTGTGAACTTCCTTGTCACCACCTCAAAAGAAAACACTTAAAATGTTCTGAACTTGCGAAATAAGATTATAAATATATCTGTATAGTAAATATTAGCAAATAAATTGATAAATGTAGCTCATTGAAACCCATTCAACTGCATCAAGGTTTATTTGTAGTATTACTGTACACCAGTGCTTCCGACCACACTGCAGTAAATCACATAGCAGCCAACCAGTACACAAGAGTGTACCTTAGGGTGTACACTGTGTACAAAGGTAGGTAGATGACAGGCATTCTATATGAATGTGTTTCCGCTAAGCCAGTATGTAGCATTACAAAGTGACATAATAAAATGATGGCTATTGAATAATGCAAGGAGCATCACACATGGTTAAATAAAGGTCACTAATTGCACAAGGTCCCAAACCTTTGCTCTGTTTTTTGAATGGCATAAATAAGACATAAACAAATGAGCCAGCAAAGTTTAACATGGCCACACTTTCCTGTGATAAATGGGCTTTGAATAATGCATGCTGGTACAATGGAGGGGCTACAACCTTCAGGCTTGCCATCTGCTGTGCCACCCCAGATAGTAGAAAACACAGGAGGGGAATTCATTGTCCCCCCAGCCCCCATCAGATGGTGAAGGTATATGAACTTACTGTTTATCCAACAAGCAAGCAAGATGAACAAATGAACTTGTTTGTATTGACAGGGCTCCAAAACACGATATTTACAATGGTACCAGTGCACCTGACATTTATCACGTCATCTTAAATGTGAAATTGGGTCTTGTGCTGTACGATTCATCTAATTGTGATGTGAGCCAGTGCAATTACATAACCGCACAAATGGCTGCGATTGCGATTTAAAGTAGGCAATATAAATGTGCTCTTGTGTGTCTATTCACGTTCCAACCGCTCCTCTCGTCTTTTTGGTAGCGCCCCTCAGCTCCTCCTGACAGTGTGTATCTGCGCGCGCACATACACATTGGCAAGACGGGTGCTGGTGTTGCGTCGAAAGCTGTGACCCAACAGAATGTGTGACCCTAGAGGGCGCTGTTTTTATTGATTAACCAAGTCTCTAAGTCAAATATAGGCTACGTAAAAATGTTGGTCGATTGCGCAAATCGAAGAAGTTTCTCAAAATTGGCACTGAAATGGTCAGATTGTTATATTATAATATCTCAATTACAGGGCTGTTTTTGTGAAACTACTATATTTTGAGCTGTGGACCAACGTAATTATTAAAACATTTCACTGTGCGACTGGGTTGTTAAAGGCCTACAGTCCATTGAAATCAGTTATCAAATAAGAACAGCGCCCTCTAGGGTCACACCTTCTGGTGGGTCACAGCTTTCGGCGTAACACCAGCAGTAGAGTAAACAAACAAACATGGACGCTGACGTGCAGAAGCAACCACGCTGAACTGTGATGGAAAACAAAGGGGATATTTAGGATTCGGGTACGGCGACGTTGAACAAATTAAACTGCTGTTTAAACTTGGAAATTATAGTCGCTTTGTCACGTGGCGACCGCTGGCGACTCGCCCAGTGTATCAACACATGAGACAACGCAGAAAAAAGTCAAATGAATGCATGAGAGTGAAGGGCCACGCAGGTTTCAGTATGCATTTATTTTCATGGGGAAAAACTTTTATATATATATATATTTTTTATTATTATTTTGAAAACAGTAGGGGAGAGTGGGGTGAGATGTGCCACTTTTTACTCAAAGTGACTTTAAAGTGAGGCCTTGACAGTAAAGTCTCCAACTCAAATATGTACATATATTTCAGGGTGTTGTGCATCCCCGGCAACAATAACTTCGGATCTGAAATAAACTGTCTAAGAAATATAGCTTTCGGAAAAAAAGTTGTCTTGTGGCACAACTTGCCCCCGGTGTGGTGCAAGTTGTGCCATAATAGAGAATACCATGGGGTAAATTGTGCCATTGACATATAATATATATATATATATATATATATATATATATATATATATATATATATATATATATATATATATATATATATCCACACAGTGTGGATCACTGCGGCCACGCCGACGTTCCCGTTGGGGGGATTGCGACAAGGCAAAATATAGTTTGGTGACAGTGTGAGCGTAAAGGCGTCAGAGTTTCAGCATGTGGCGATCTCTGTTAACGCTGCAGCGTCAGAATGTCGGACTGTGGTGGAAATAAGAAAGAAGCGATCCGACATAAAAGTGGAAGCTAAAAAGTGCATATCCTCACACATCAGTGTTTGTGCCACGAGCGGGGGACACTGAGACCCCCTCTGAGAAACTGATTCGGGGAATTCCTCTCAGTGACGGCGGCGGAGGGTTAATAATAAACTTTGCAGCCCCTTTCAAAACACAGTTACAACGTGCTCGAACATAAAGGAAAACACATAGATAAAACGGACTAAAAGCCATGAAAGTGTGAACAATATCTGATGAGGCTATGATTAATGTATGAAACTGTGCAATCCTGTCTGCCTTACTGGGGATCGAGAACATTGTCATGTAAAAGTAATATGTATTCCACCTCAATATAATCTTTAATAGCTGCAGAACATGTTCCAAGGTTGTTTTGTTTTTTTAATTTGCAATCATACATCTCCGTTTGTAGGCTATTTAAGATCCTAATTCGTTTTTTTGTTGGTATCATTCCATGGAAAAATCCGTGGAGGCATGTTTGTATTAGTTGTAAGAATGGCTTCATCCGTTTTGCAAAGGAACTCCCAATATATGATAGACCTACATTGCTTATAATAGGCCTATCTGGATTAATTTTACACAAACACATTAGTTCTCGGAGTCGGCGTTTCTCCTTTCTCTGCTTTCTGTACGTACGGGAGGGTCATAGTTTGCGTGGAGGACCGCACATCTTCACGTCAAGTTTGCTTTTGATAAATCACAAAGGTTGCATACTGGGTGGCGTATGCACTGTAATGTGTGTATGCAGCGTTGATAAATGAGGCCCCTGGAGACTATAGGGCTGGGCTTGCCTATAGTCTCATTTTATTGGATGTCCATTGCAAAAGAAATAAAAAATCTAAATCTCTAAATGACTTCCACCAATGACCCCTTTCCTTCTATTCCTTCATGCCATTCAACTAGAACATGCACAACACTCACCCTTCAAACCTGACATTTTCCAATCTCGATCTTAATCTTCTTCTAAACGCACAAGTAAAATGAAGGACAGAGTTTCTTGATTCGCACAGGTCCAGTATGGATCACGCACTGGCTGCTTTTTCTTGTTAGCACTACACCTACGGCCAAACCATATTTCTAAAAGCGTTTCGTGTTTGCAAGAGAGAAAAAAAAAACCTACAGGGCTTGTTCTCAACCTAACACCTTGACATGGTATGAATGGGAAGGAAATGGCATATGGGCCTATAATACCTGGGCCTCGGATTTACCCTCAAAATACATTTTTAGAGGCAATCTGCTGTACCAGAAAAAGGGGTCAAGCCAAGGCAGAGAGATAAATAAATTGCTTTGCTACCGCTAGTCAGTGTACTCTGCCTTGTTCAAACCGGGTCATAGAAAAGCATACCCTCTCCACATACCACACGGAGCTAAAGTAAAAGAAAAAATTGCCATAGAGGAACCAGGGAAAGCTATTGAACACAAGGAGAGAGAACTAGAGAGGGGAGAGTCAAATCAAAGTATGCAATGTTAGGAGAGAGGTTGGGGGAGATGGAAGAAAAACATGAGAAGATGAGAGTTAAGAGGACAAGGATAAAGCCTATATAACAGGAGCATAAAAGCATGCTAAATTCTGGAGAGATTCTGAACTGAGGATAGTGGAATGGAAAACAGCAGAGTGCAGATAAGAACAGCTTGCGAGTGGTGTTTTCACGGTTATATGCTTTGCAGCTGCCGTTACTTAACTGCATAGGAAAATAGCCTTTCTTTTTCAGATCAATTGTGAAAGGAAAATGTGGTGTCATATATGCTGGTGGAATGCTTTTTGAGATAGTTTGTTGCTGCCAGAGTAATCATCATCATCATCATCATCATCATCATCATCATTTCAGGTCCTGTGCTGTTCATGTTAGTTTTTAAATTAATAGTGCTGCATGTTTGTGCTTTATGCTGTTGTGTATGTGTTTTTATTGTAGGTGTGTTTGTCCTGTTCTAATCTACTGTTTGGTGCACTTTCCTATAATGTCTAATATACGCTGTGTTTTATTGTCTGCTTATTTTATTGTTTGTTTGCCATTGTCTGTCAATTTGTTCCTACTATGTTTCACTGTATTTTCTGAGTCGACTATGTTGTTTTTGAATCTTTCTCTGTACATGCATTTTATTATTGTAATTTTAGGTTGCCTTTTGAATATCTGACAGGGTACAACGGATGCAATCATCATCATCATCATCATCATCATCATCATCTTCATTAGTAGACTCTGGGTCCATATAAATGATGTACAATAAAAACAATAGACAACAAATTGCTCACTTGCACTGCACCACTTTTTCCAGGGCAATATTGTCAAGCAATCCTTATAGGCAACCTGAAGTAATGTGCCTACTTGATTTTATTTTACTTGTGTTCCTTCTCCATTGGTGTTTTGCCTCTATTTTTGCATGTCTTTGTATTTCTCATTTCAGTGTTGAATACCTAATTCAGGGCTTTCATAAATGGCATTAGTGCATAACCCCATTCTAATACAATCCTATAATGAACAGGGGCTGTGTGTGGTTACAGGCTGGGAGAGAGAGAGATGGCTGCAGCTGGCTCCATTTGCCTTTTGCAAAGAGTGGCAGTTGAATGAGGATTAGAGGTAGAAGTGATGGGATTCTGATGGTGAAGAAAGCGAGCACACAATGTCACATCTTTCACACAAAAACAGAAGCATTGATTATTGATAGAAGATGGAGCCAGGGACCCCCGGCTTTCTACTATATACGCGGTGCTGTAACGGGGGGAAAGGCTAGTAATGTTGGCTAATGTCAACGTAAGGGGTAAAGAAAGTGTATTTCCACAGGACCCAAAACACAAAGCAAAAGTGGTGAAGAATTGGTTAGGGGACAAATACATTAACATTTTACAGTGGCCCAGCCAGAGACCTGACTTGAATTCAATTGAGAATCTGTGGAGGGAGCTAAAGATCAGGGTGATGGCAGTGAGACCCTCCAAACTGAAAGATGAATGGTCAAAAATTCTAGTGGAGATATACAAAACAACAGGTCAGCATTTATAGGAAGCGTTTGGTTGCTGTAATAGCAAATAAAGGCTTTTTCTTTTGATTTTTGAGAAGGGTATGAATAATTTTGGACCTGCCACTTTTTGTTCAAATGTAAATAAAAGCTGAAAAATATGTTTTCCACAATGATGCCTCTTGTACATAAATCTTATTATCTTCTGGGAGAAGCCTGTGTCATTTACAATCAAGAAAAAGCTTGCTGGTTTCATAAAAGTTACTTTAAGTCAAAATTTGCCAGGGGTATGAATAATTTGGGTTTTGACTGTAAGTAGTAACCTTTTTAATTCCACAAACATACATAGAAAGATATTCCAATTTGCAAAGCTTTGCCGAGTGTGCTATGGGTAACTGCAAGCCGCAGAGGCTAATTGGCTTATCAAATGGTACCTGTATGTGTCTGCTTATGAATAGTGTGGAGAAGCTATAATTGCAGCTTTTAGAAACAGCAGACATGGGGTACAACCAAGCCATTATTAAGCTACAAACGTTAATTTACCAACATTATATTAAACCATTCAAACAGCCAGGGAGGTTGAGCCAGAGGATGTCTAATAGGTCTAATAGGTTCAGATGTAATAAGCTGGTGCAGATTTCCCAATGAAAAAAGGCCATAGGGCTTTGCAAAATAACACATTTATTATATGTCCAAATTTAATAGATGTAAGTAGTAGCCGGAAACCAATTTGTGGTTAACTCTTTTTGGGGTGAGATTAAAATGCAACTTATTAAGAGATAAACATATGTAATAGTATTCTTCCATTTCTGCATGCAACATAAAAATCTGTTTTACTTTACAGCGACATAGAAAAATAAAAAAGGCTGCCAAGGTGTTACGGAAATGATACAACCTTTACTTTAACAAGGTCACCAACTTTTGCCTGTGCCTTCAGCCTTCGATCAGAAGATTTCACAGAACCCATCCCACAGAACAGGTATCAACAGGTGGTGTGTACAAAGATGGTTTCCCTGTGATGGTTGGGATTGAGTGGTTTACCTACGCACATTTATGCCCTGCTCTCTCTCTGTGTGGTGCCTGTGGTAAATGTTACGTAATGAGAGGGTGCTGCAGATGGTGTGGCCTTCTGCTGTTATTACTCATTTAGTTGATAAGGACACTCAACAACACCTACCCTTCCCTGTCGCTGGCTGTTGCCATAGTGATAAAAGTTAATTAATTTGCTTGGTTTTGTGAGCAAACAGGAGTGTTCATCTTTTGGGAACAAGCCAGAGACAGCTCCTCTGAAATCCACTCACAACCCCTCAACATGGCCAATTGTCTATAAGAAAAGGCATAGTTTCAAAATAGGGTATACAAGTATTTTTATATCATTAGTGGGGCACTAAAGATTCACCTGCAACAAATACTAATGGAACTCAAATAAATCCAATAACTGATACAATCTCTAAAAAGATGTACTACATCCTAAATGAATGAATACTTTATTCCGGACTCAAAGTTCCATATAAAAGACAATACAAATACAAGTCAACACAGATTAAAATACATACAAGCATCTATTCCGATGTTTCCACAACCCAGAGGAGAACCTTGTATCACTCTGTGTAGTGTCAGTGACTGAGGGCTGCAGTTATTACTTTGTTTTCTGACTCTAGGAGTCGACACATAAATGTATACATTAAATTCCTCAACACAGCATGACAGGTGGGGACATGACTAGTCACAAACAGAGAGCTAGCACTGGTCCATCTAGGAAGCTTAAGGATGATCCTAAAGGCATCATTATAGCAGGTAGCGACCTGCAGCTTCCTCAGTTTGGCTGTTCTATATTTACACCAGAGTTGAGCTGTGTAAAATGGGGTACAGTAGGCTCTGAAGAGACTAACTTTAACATCAACCGTGCACATATGAAATTTGCGTGCCAACATATTGGCCTGATCATACAGTTTACAGCACTGGCGCTGGACATCATCATCATCACATTGATCATCAGTGATGATGTGACCTAAATACAGGACCTTCCTAACCACCTGTAGAGTACAGTCTGACAGTGAGAATGAAGGAAACGTTAGCTTCTGATCCTCCTTAGTTTTACCAATCATAATAAAGCTCTTCTTTGGATTGAACTTAATGTCATATTGGATGCCGTAGCTAGAGCACACTTGAAGCAGTTGCTGTAGCCCGGCACTATATGGCGACATGATGACCAAATCATCAGCGTAGATGAGGTGGTTGATAATACTCTCTCCCACCACACAACCAGTCTTATACTCTTTGAGTTTCTTAGAGAGGTCATCCATATAAACATTAAATAACATAGGAGACAGAATTCCTCCTTGCCGCACACCATTACTTACACAAAAAGGAGCAGATAAAACATTGTCTCATTTAACGCAAAAAGTTTGATGGGCATACCAAAACACTAAAATTCTTACTAAAAATGTAGGGGCACCTCTATCTAACAGTTTTAGAAACAATTTTTCATGATTTATTCTGTCAAATGCCTTTGATGCATCAATAAAACATAGAAATACAGATGTGTTCAGGCTAGTCTACCTGAACACAATCTCTTTAAGAGCATAGATACACAGATCAGTGCCATGTTTTCTTTTGAACCCAAACTGATTGTCAGTAGTAAGGATAACAGTATTCTCTCCAGTACTTTAGACAATACACTGGCTAATGCAATAGGTCGATAATTGTCAATGCTGTTGAGCTTACCAGCCTTGGCCGCGTTTCCCAGAATCGTTAAGAGCCTCTTTGGGCTAAGTACTTCTTTGGAGCGCTCTTAAGAACGCTGTGAAAGAAGAATGCGTTTCCCAGATTCGTTCTTAGCGAAAGTAGTACTTTCACTAAGATGGAACTGTACGACGGCGCTGACCCACTCTTTCAACCTTCTTAGCGACCAAATCGTCAGTGATCATGCCGCGTCAGGGAAATTTATTTCCTCCACTTTTCGAAATAATAAAACAATGTTCAATGCGGACCTGGTGCAATAAACATAAACTAATAGTAGAGAAATAAAATGTTTTAATGAATTACACGTTTACGTTTTCCACACACATGAGTTTATAGTACTACACATATAAAAACATCCACAACCCTGCGGCATTTGACAGATATTAAGGAAACAGATTTAATTGAACTCAGCTGAACCTCATCCAGAGCGGCTCCACCTGCTATAAAGCCGTTGCCAAAGTCCGCGCGTGTGAGAAACCATGGCTGCAATACAACAGCCTCGCCGTGCGCGAAGCCAGACGGTTTACATAAATGCATACGTGCGTCGGCACTTCTCCCCACTGGACGTGCTATCAGACCAGGCCGTCCAGGCAAAGTACCGACTGCCCCAGCCGTGCGGAGATCCAACGGCTGATCACTCTGGTGTCTCCATACATCCAGAGCAACCCGCTGCAATTTTTCCTTCAGCCCGGAGATGCAGCTTCTGGCTGCGCTGCGTTTTTAAGAACATATCAACCTCTTCTGAGGTCCAACAACCCCCAGCCCTTACCCCTTTACCACCAGTCACCAAGCACTGATCACTAAACCATAAACCCACAACCACCACATCACCCATATCAACTCTCAGGCCTGAAGGCTGAAATAAATAAACAGAACCAGCAGATGTAGGCTACATGTAACGTCCTGCACACTATGATTATTGCTGCAGTGTCCGGGTGCTTTACCTGAAAGTCTGGCACTGGAATGCTGTTGAAAGGGCGCACTATACGCACACGTCATTAACCTACGCTTAGATAAATTACAAATTGCCTGGGACTTTTTGTTGCTATAGGTTTGACACTCTCATTTCAATGCAAAATGATCCACACAATACATGGTTGAAAAGGAAACCAAAGTAGTTTATTGAAACCATATGGGGGAGGGGTTACTCCGCGCTGTCTTTACTGGGCGTCTGCATCACCTGCAACGAAGGGAGATTGATTAGTGAAACCTTCGCACTCTTCCTTTTTGTTTGGTTCTGGAACTCCTGCCACTTCTTCCTCACAGCACGCAGGCCACATGGGATGGAGGGGGGATGGAGGGGGACATATTTTCGGCTATGGCATGCCTAACACGGTTCTTCACCGTGATGTTCTTTTTGCCCCTTGTTCCCCCGAATAAAACTGCCCGGTGCTGCCAGACCTCGTCCACTAAGACGCCCATCTCCTCCGCGGTAAACGACGGTGCCCGCTTGTTTCTTGCTGCCGCTTTCTTCCACTCTCACATGTGTGTGCCTATCCACGGGGTATATATGCGCTAATGGGCTTGATTACTACTTGGATACACTTGTTGCCACACCCCCCCCCCCCCCCCACACACACACACCCCCCCACTCACACGATACATGCGTAGCCTAATTCCACCTGTGTGGGGGTGACCACGGGGCGCTGTGTGTGACTTATGCGCTGATAAAGAGGTGGGTGATCGATTCGCCTGGCATCGATTTATTCAGTTTCAGCACGACCGCGGTGGACAGCTCCCACCAAAGTACTTCTTTCGCTTCGTCTTACGCGTTCTCCAAAGAAGGCACTTAAGAAGCCATCTGGGAAACACCCGTATCTTAACGCTCGTTCTTTGGCGAACC
Organism: Ammodytes marinus; assembly: GCF_949987685.1. Taxonomy (NCBI): domain Eukaryota; kingdom Metazoa; phylum Chordata; class Actinopteri; order Uranoscopiformes; family Ammodytidae; genus Ammodytes; species Ammodytes marinus. Next base: position 30,311,381 of record NC_137212.1, read on the forward strand.
CTTCTTTCGACCCTTCTTTGGCCCCAAAGAACGATCGATTCTGGGAAACGCGGCCCTTGCCTTTAAGCACAGGCACTAATATTACAGACATAATAGCATTTGACAGGACACCATGAACCAGACAACCATTAAAACACATGGAAAGCAAAGGGCAGAGCTTATGGCTGGTATATTTGAGATGTTCTGCAGATATACGATCCATACCGCATGTTATCCAACATGTTAATGGCATCATAGATATCTGCTGCCCTGACTATCATATCTGGTGAGATATCACTATGTTCATGATTGATCCTAACTGGATTACTTTTAACACAATTAAAAAGGTTACAGTAGTGCTCACGCCAAAGCTCAGCATTTTTTTCTGGGCTACTAACACCTTCAATGTCAGACGGAAGAGGTGTTTTGTTATTATTCATTACTTTGACCTCTTTCCAGAAGTCAGTTGGGTTGTTGTTCTGTAAATTTCTGGCAAGCGAGTCCGCTCTCATTGTGTTTTCATTGTTCTTAATAAACCGGAGTGCATACTTAACTCTAGCATTTGTAAGTTTTTTCATATCTAGCAAAACCCCATGTCTAGGCCTACCTGCCTTTGACCAGAGTCTAAAGGCCTCTCTTGCCTCAGTGTGCTGCTCAGCTACAAACTCATTCCACGCAGGTCTGATGTTGCGTACCTTACATTTACTTTTATAAAAAGGTTCACTGGAGGCATTGAGACATTTCACAATAGTATCATACATGGCACAGAGTTTTTCAGCATGCTGTACGTCCTTACAATTCATATCAGAGCACATTAGGGCCTCATGAGGCAGAGCAATATTATTGAACTGCCTGTCAGTACGCAGTGAGTATCCAGCCACATCCTCTCTGCTCAGCTTTAACCAGTCCAGTTTACTTGAGGAAGCAGCATTATTATTTCTGGACAGCAGGGGAACATTCTCAACATTTAACAGTGCAGCAATAGGTATGTGATCAGAGGTGGCAAGTTCATAACAAACCTCCACATTTACCAGTGAGGCATGAGCATCAGCTGTGGTCACAATAGGATCTAACCAAGAAGTTGTGTGCCATGCTTCACTAACATAGGTAAAACTTGTGTCAGGCAACAGATAGAAATAATTTGGACTCATTACAAAACTGCTGCAGGTGTGCTGCAAAGATTTGCTATCAGACATGTCAGCATGAAAATCACCCATGACAGAAACACAAGTTGAGCTGTTTTCCTCTATGAAGGACTGAATAAAAGCTAACCTGTTCAGAAATTCATCCTCGTGCTCATACGATTCATATGGTGTATACACATTTAAAATGGTAAATTTATTTTCATTATAATAACACTCTAGCCCTATGGCCCAGTCAACATTTAGCCGCATCACCTTCACCATTGAGTCATATTTAATGTTCCATAGTATAGCAACACCACCAGCTATCCTACCTCGAACCAGCCTCGTACTGAGGTCAGTAGTGGACTCTCCAGCCCCATGAAAGTTCACGTGCAAAGTGTTCAATTTATCCAGATCTTGTTTCACCAGCCAGGTTTCTTGCAGGCACATAATGTCACATTCATCCAGTAGTGTATCCACAACCAGACGTCTTGATCTGTCAGTAGCAGAATGTCCTACCCGCAACCCGCGAGTGTTGTATGAAACAACACGCATTTAATGTGTGTTGTCGCTCCCTGCGGAGCAGCTGGCCTTCACCCCATCCTCATCCACCAATGCGACAGGCACCCCAGCCCCGTTACCGTGCAGCAGCGAGGGGCGAGGGGCATCCTCTGGTCCAGGCGGGCGTCCGTCTGCTCCTCTAGGGCGACGGGGCTCATAGTAGCGTCAGACAAAAGAACCAGCGGGTCAAAGCAGCGGATCGTACAGCTCCGCCACATCATTACATTCAGCGGTGACACAGAAGGAACTAAATCTACTCTGTGAAGACTCAATTTTTCTACATGTCACTTCCCGATCCAACTTAGTTTTTAGGTACTCACTGAGAGTGTTGGCGTCCACACTGAGATCAAACTTTGTAGAAAATACCTTAACTATCTTTGTTTTGACAGCCAGTATATTGCTAACCACACCAGTCCCGATTATGCCGGTTTTCTTTCTCACATTCCTCGCTGCCGGAGTTTTTACATTGCGAGGTGTAGGGCTTCGATGTGCAGAGTTCTCAGGTAGGCCTACCTGCTTCAGTCGGACTTGCTTCAGTCGGCGCAAACAAATGTTATTTTGGGGGTTTCATTTCTCCGCGTGAGAAATTTGAGGTGTGGTGTGTGAGAGTGTGAACGGGTTGATTTGCGTGTGTCTCACGGCCAAAGAGTGAGACTTGGCAGCTATGCTATAACGCTGAAATCATCTTGAAAAGCATTGTGATTCAATTATATTAAAAGTCTTAGCAACATTATTTGCAATTATTTTTCATGATTCTATTTCATTTGATGAAACCAGTGCAATCTCCGATCATTCAATAAAGATCCCATGTGGCTGTAAAATAATAAATAAACCTAATTGATTATAAAGATGAATCTCACTAGTGGGTGCTTTGTGTTCTTTGCCCACAGTAACCAAGGTCTGTAATTGGCCGAAAGATGCCTGCCTCTCACAATAAGACCATGGATAATCTACCGTGAATTCAAATATCAAAAGCTTGCTGCAAAGACCGTGATGGGGCTTTAAATGATAGATTATTCTTCAAAAAATCTCTTGATGCAAAAGTGCAGTGGAACATGACATATGTGACATCTCCAAGGAATGTTTTTTTCTAGCTGTATTACAAGTAAACACACAAAAAAAAACGATTTACTATCTATTTGTCTAAGCACTCAAGATGCCTATTTACTTCGACGTGTGTCAAATCAAATCAGTTTTATTGGTATAGGCCAATATCACAAATAAACATTTGCCTCAGTGGGCTTTACATTCCGTACAGTATGGCACCCTGCCCTTACACCCTTGTGTACCACGTCTCTGTTCACCATCAAGTGATGCACTGCAAGTTTTCATTCTTTTTTTTTTTTTTTTTTTAACCTTCATTTATACAGGTAAATCCCAATGAGTCTGGAGACTCTTTTGCAAGGGAGACCTGTTCCCATTTACACGTTACCATTCACACACACATTCATACACCGATAGCAGGCTAACTATCGACATTCACACGAGGCAAGGTGGGTGAAGTGTCTTGCCCAAGGACACAACAACTATGACACAGGTGGCAGGGCGGGAATCGAACCTCCAACCCTTTGATCATCGGCCGACCCGCTCTACCAACTGAGACACAGTCGCCCCAAGTGATGCACTGCATGTTTTCATTCTAACTAGAGAATATGGATCCATGGAAGGTTTGAGACTTTCAATAGAGAATCGGTCCACAATGTTGTTTGGGTTGCAAAGTGCCCTCACATAAAAGTATATAATCAGTTTCTCACAGGTAACTTCAGCTAACAAAACATCTGTTCTAGAAGTTCAAGATCTAGCAATGACTTTGTTGATAGAGGCTTAGCATTGGCATTTGCAGGGATATATTTATAACACCAAATCTAAATCTTGCCTCTGACTTCTTTTGGTTCCTTATTGAGATATACATGTGAAGTCCCTGCCTCCTAGTCTAGTGCTATTCCTTAGCTAATAATGTGAGTATTAGAGTGGTGTTAGTAAAGTGAGTGTGCCTGTCTCCAGTGTATTATGAGTAGAGATATCCAGAGAGAACCAAAGTCTGCAGCAAATCCTCCTGTCTAATTCTCTAGCCCGGCCCTGAATCCCCCTTTCCCTCGGCCCTCTTGGGGGCCTGGATCAGACTCTAATGAAGCGTCTTCCATTGCCCCTCCCTCCCCTGAGTGCCCTCTGCAGCTAACTGTAGAACACTATCAAGAACCTCTGCCTAAAGATAAATGAATAATATATATAATAATAAATAAATACATGAAATAATGAAAAATAAATAAAAAATAAAATACATTAAAAATAAAAATAAAAACTCCACCTTCCATTTCCTTGGCGACCCTTTGGTCCCTTTGGTAGATTTGACTGACCCTTCGTTCCAAATCGCATACTCTTTCTTTTTGCTTTTTTATGTTCTAGATATTCAGAGCAAGGTCACATGGTGGGCCCACCGATTTCACCCAATGGTTCAAGTGATTGTTATCTGAGGTGCTACAACTGGGTCTGGTCATCTTTGGGAAGGCCCCTTTGTTTTGTGGCCGGTTTGGCTCCAAAAACTCAAACATAGGCTTTATTTTACCCATGTAGGCCTAGAGTTCTGTTATCAGGCTTTATTTTACCCATGTAGGCCTAGAGTTCTGTTAACAGGCTTTATTTTGCCCATGTAGGCCTAGAGTTCTGTTAACAGGCTTTATTTTGCCCATGTAGGTCCCAGTTTATCTCATGCTTTGATGTACTTTGCAGGTCTAGCTGTTGGCACAACAAGAGCTTCCTGTTAAATTGCATTACATTTTAAATAGCATCTAATGTGACACAATGGACCTGGAGTGTGTCAGTTAGTGGCTGTGTGTGTGTGTGTGTGTGTGTGTTTTAGGTCTATCAGAGTAATATGTCTAAAACGTTAGCATTTGCATTCACCTTTTTATTTAAAAAAAAGTAACAAGTTCCATTAAGGACCATACAATTCAACCGGATTGGACCACTTTGAAGCCCTTATTTAAACGCCGTAGTGAATCATACTATTTCAGATTGTCAAGGAGGTCCTTTGATTCCACAACAATGATGTTTAAACTAGGTGGCATTTTAATCAAAGTTTCAGCTTGCTGCTGTAACATTTTAAAATGCTTAATGTGTGTGTGTGTGTGTGTGTGTGTGTGTGTGTGTGTGTGTGTGTGTGTGTGTGTGTGTGTGTGTGTGTGTGTGTGTGTGTGTGTGTGTGTGTGTGTGTGTGTGCGTGTGTGTGTGTGTATTTTGCAGCACAGCCATGTTTGTGTCCCTGGGGCCATTATCTGTGGTCAGCTAACCCTTAAGAACTCTGGGGAGCCCTGTTGCCATCATGCAGCTGTCTCCTTCAGGGGTTAGATAACATATCATTTCATAACCTCCCATGTTCCTTCAATAATGGGGCCAATCTTAAACCCTTTTCACAATCTTGATTAGTCCAGTCTGCTTGGTTTCACACTGCTGAAGCTGTGACCCTCCATTGTCACGGCTGTTAGAAAATAGCTTGCAGTTATTTTGCTGCACATTCTGACCGGCCCATAGTCAGTCCTGTAATCCATTTGTTCTCATGAAATGTAATAATAGCTGAAATCTCAGAAATCAATTTGCCTTATCTTAGAGTATAGGCGTGAAAACCACACACTACAATGATGTGCCACATGCCCATAACGGTTAGCTAATCGAAGTGTATCTACTAAGCTAATACTTAATGTGAAAAAATGATTAAGAAATACACCTCCTGTTTTAATAAATGTGTCATGTATTTATTTTGTGTTGTACTTCGCTGGTCTTTTGTGTGAAGACTCCCTGTAAGTAAGTAATTAAGTACGAAGGTATTATACATACATTGTCACTTTTACGCTGCTACACTTACCGAACTCGTTCTGACTCGGTTAGCCAGTCGGTAACTTAGCATGCATTAGACTTGAAACATGGACCTGAGCTTCCCTGGGTGAAAGCGATCTTACCTATCTAGGGTGTTAGGTTTAACATACTCACCACTGGACCATAATCATCGCATGCTAACAGCTTTTACGGACACGCGGCACTGGTAACCCGTGTCGGTGGGGGTGTGATGTTTTTTAACCTTGGTCAATTGAACAAGAAACACACATTTGTGCCTACCATCTCTACCATTGTGTCCTTAAGCAAGACCCCAAAATCCTCCAGGGGCGCTGTACTAAGGCTGACCCTGCAATCTGACCCCCTCTGGAGTGTGGTAAAAAAGAGAGGGGATATGCGGAAAGACAAATTTCAATGTAACCATTGACTAATAACGTAACTTAACTTAACTTAACTTAACACAACTTAACTTAATTCGAGGGTATTTCCTGCATAGGAATGTCAAATATTTCTCTTTCAAGTGACACACACTCACTGATATTGAGTTTGGTCGCCCCTGACTGGCACAGCAGGTTGGACACATGTTGTTCAGGTTAAAAGGTGAAGTTAACAGCAAATTGTTATTTATATATTTGTCATTTTTAACAACTATGTCGCACATCGTTCTGTAATTACTGTCAATGTTATCCTAAAACCATCAACATCAGAATCACCAAACAACAGATGTACTCATTGATAGCAAGTGAAAAACAAAATGCATTTTCTGGTTTTGTTCTTCTCTGACCATGGCATTTACCCAATATAACTTATTCCAGTACCTACAACATAATTAAACACATGCTCCTAATGTTTTTCACTCAGTAAAATATCATTCATATTGAGGAGTTTTTAGCAACATTCATGAACAACTTATGGATCTTTTAAAACCAAGCCTTTCAAACCTAGTCAGATTTGGTCAACCAAGGGTGAAGTTTGTGCTTCCCCTTTGACCTACAGATCACAGACAATAATCCCTATATGTATTGGCTTGCATTGACACCACGTCTAATCAATGAGCAGGGAACTGTGTGCCTCCAGACTATTCAAATCATTCAAGCAGTAAATTAGTGAAATGCAAGTACTTCAATTAAACAGATCCATTATTTTGATATTGTCACAGGGTCCTGGAGTCAACCTGTACTGCACTGCAGCCAGGTTAAAAAACATACACGACTACATAAAAATCTAAATAGATTTCCCAGTGCTGTGAAGCTACTCTTTAATGAAGAAAATAGCTTCAATTTAAGCTGTACAAGCTCAATGCAACAAAAAAAAACATTGTCAAACCACTGCATCTTTTTCAACGGGTCCATTTCATTCATATTCTGTATCTCTATTAAAATAGATATTCTGCTCTGCTAGTTCATCCCTATCCTGCTACCTTACCATATTCCTTCATTAGCATATAAGGTATTAAAACGGTTTAAGCCCAAGGAAATTAAACATCTAATTTTTGGTTAATTAATGGAATTAGTCTTTGAGGTTAAGATAATGTGCTAATTTTATCCAGTCAATTATAGGGGGTATTTTATTTATTTATGGAGTGCCATAGTGAGCCAGACAAAGACATAGAGAGAGAGAAGAGAGAGAGAGAGAGAGAGAGAGAGAGAGAGAGAGAGAGAGAGAGAGAGAGAGAGAGAGAGAGGTTAGTGAAGTGGAAAATGTCGTGTCAGCCCAGCGGTGTTTCACTCGGAACACTCGTATGTGGAACAGATTTGCTCGATAATAAACTCAATATGATACAGTCAGATGTGTCAACAACTGTGTGCTTGACACCTGTTTCAATCCTGACTCATAACAAAGAGTCAAGGTGTCCCCATTTGCAAGAAAGATCCAAGTCTCTCTGTGCTATGCAGATCCTGATTTGGCCTTATTGTGCATTCACACGAAGGCAAGTTTGACAAAGAGATTCGACAACTAAACAGTGACAGTGTTGTGATAAGGTGCAGCGGGGATGTACAAGGTACATTGTTAGTGGTTTTGGATGATGCCTATTGTCCAGTCAGTATATGATTAGTAGTTTGAGCTCGCATTTTTCAAAGCAGATTCAATGTTTGTAGAGAGGTTGTAGGAAAATGTAGACAAGATTAATGGATCTTCTACTTCAGACAATATGTACCGTATGTGTCTCTTTCTTTTTGTTATTACATCAACGCAGCATTCAACGTTAGCCGCCTGCTGTATTCAAGCCTACTTTGATTTAATCATTTCTCATTAGTCAGTATGAATATATATGCAGGTGGAAACCCTTAATGTATTATTATTCAACATAAGTATTTAACATGGATATATATATATATATATATATATATCCTCTTTAGAACATAATGTTTGCTAACATGACAGGCAATATACATATAATATACACAACAGTAAACTTCTTGTAATGTATACATTGCGACTTTTTGTTTGATAATGTACATATCTTTTAAAGAAGATATTCAGGCATCAGCCAGGGACATTAATAATCACGTTTAAACATAATAATATTAAAGAGTTATTACTGATTGTTACAGCTGCAGGTCTCTGTAGAATGGCACTATATGAGGGAAATGCTGCTTGGGCCAGAAGGGTACGCTGCTATAGCCACCAGGGCAAACTGAAGAAATACATATATTTATCACCAAGGTTAGCACCCAACTGATTTTGTTTGGTACAATATCATGTACAGAAACTTGATTATAACACACACTTTTGTTCCAGTGCATTTATTTGTATATCTAGCAGAGCAACTCTAAACATTGCAGAGAGATACAACCACAATGCAATGGTTTGACATACAGCTCTGACCCCGGAATTCCACTGGCTGCGCGTGCGCACGTCCGTCAACACCCACCGTCTCCGTTTTCAAAGCAGGCACGGCAAGCACCGCCGGACAGCTGGAGTCGCGAGACCGAGGAGTTCCCGCGGTAATAAAAGTGACGGGCGATCGCTCTTGATAATATTATTTTCCTCTATGGTATTTACACAACAACGAACGCACGGAAGGTTATTGTTCCCATCCGAACGAGTAAAAGAACAGTGGACATGCTTGTATGTGTCTCTTGTTTTGAGATTGTTACCAAGTGTCTTATTTTGAAAATTAACCGGAGGTTTTATTGTTTTGTCGACGTCTGTGTTCCTGTCTATCTCGATGTGTTCTGTGCTAAATTGATGCGGTGAGCTCCGGCATCCAGCAAAAACAGAAGCAGTGCATATTTCACCGGACGGAAATAACAAGGGACTTTAAAGGCACTATTTTCTTTTCGCTACAGTGTAGCAACCTTAGCTATCCAATTAGCTAAACTCTTTCTTAAAATGACGATTGCGCACCGGAATTGACGTCGTCAAGGCTTTTTCGATGAAAACAGCTCTATTTTGTGGCTAAAAACAGTGTACAAACAATGTCTAAAATTTCTAAACAGGAACCATTGAAATGGAAAAAATAATCTTTTTTTCTCAGCAACAAATGCAACACGTGTGGCATTTAAATTTATCTTGATTGGGTTGCATGCTGAATAAACACAATATCTATCCATCCACTTGCATATCCTAACAGATGAATATCCCGGAATATATTCAATAACCTGCGATTCCTCTCAATTAACATCTGCTCTCTAATAGGCAGCCACTAACAGCCACCCTTCCGTGTTATTGTAAAACAAAGAGATGTGTGGGCGGTGGGAGTTGGGGGGGGGGGGGGGGGGGTCTGGCATTATAGCATCACGGGATGTATTCCACATTGTGTGAAAGCTGTCAACCTATTGTTATGATGTGCATTGATTGAAGTAAGAAAGCCAGAGCCATTATTCAAAGCCATCCAGCACTCAATTAACACCCCATTTGCATTATGGCAGCGAGCTCTAACTGCCGCCCCTTGATTAATATGTCTCCTTCTCCTTTGCCAGTCAATCATGAATCATCCTTTTCTGCCCACAGGACAAGGCTACACTTCCCCAGCCCTGAAGGAAGACAGAAAGATGGGAGTGATGACAGAATGGGAAGAAAATGTGGATGAAGAATAGCAGGGGGAAGTGGAGAAAGAAGGATTTTTTTTTTACGGAAGTGGCAGAGGAAGATGAGAGGGATTCAAAGGATGAGAGATATGGCAGAGGGAAGGCTGGCATGGATATAAGAGAAAAAGTATTGATTAAGGGAAATGGTTAGAGCGGAGGCAAGGAGTAAAGTACGATAGCGGTAATACAGAACATGGATGGTATCATGAAGGATGTACACGAGAATATCAAAGGAAATGAAAGGGAAATGGAGGATGGTCGAGGAGAGTGTGTGATAACAGACAAGGGGAAGGTAACGGTGACATTTGGAGTCTTACACAAGTAGTCCAGGAGGCAAGAGTTTCAAGAAGAAAGTCACGGCTTCTTGATTCAAGCAAACAAAACCGAGGGGATTTTTTTTTTTTTTTTAAATATTTTTGGGGCATTTTTTATGCTTTATTGATAGTGCAGAGAGACAGAGGTGAAATGGGGCAGAGAGGGGAGCGACACACAGAGAACGACCACGGGCCCGGCCCGGGAGGGGGACGCCTTACCAACTGAGCTAAAGGCGCCCCCAACCGAGGGAAATTTCTACCAAGATTCCCAAGTCTTTTATTACAATCTTCAAACAATGTTACATTCCACACACACCCATACTGTGTTGTGTGTGTGTGTGTGGACACACCCGTACTCCTCTATGTACATTGGTCAGTACACTTTGTCAGTCTGACTTTCTTTAGCTTAGCTATTAAATATGCAATTAATCTTGGCTATGTTTGTTTACTAACGTTTGTATTTACTATCCAGCCGACTGCTGCAACATCATCTGCCAGCACCTGGTCTTATCAAATGTCAGCTTGGTCTTCCTCAGGTGGACTCTCTATAGACAGAGTATGACAGAATTATTTACCATAAGTTCATTTAGCCACAACAGCTGTAGTATGGGAGTGGGTTGAAGAATAAATAAATAACAAATATGCTTCTTTATGCAAGAGGACTTCAAGGAAGAGAAACATTTTGAATCCATTGTTCCCTGGTGTAAAACAAGGGTTTGCGCACACCCTTTTTGGAGTATGTTGCTTCCCCAAATAAAGGTGCTGGGGTCTTGCTCACAGGTGAGGGTAAAATGTGAACCAGCGGAGATTAACATGAACATGTTTACAGTGTCAGCAAAACACGTGAATCCTACCAGAATCAACTATCATTTTCATGGTGACAAAATTAGATGACTAGTCGAAGTGATGCCCCTTCATAAGGATAACTAAGTCTAACTTTTATTAATATTATTTGGAAAAATTGCTGTAGACCCAAGATCCCTTATCGACCAGTAGCATTTGTACATGTGCTGCACCCTAGTGGTTGATGCTTTCACTTTAACTGCATTTGCATGGCGTTCAGTCAGACGGTCACACCACTACACCCCATGGACGTATTACCTCCCTCTTAGTTAGGATAGATAGTATTGGCGTATATAGGCCGGTATCTTTATTGACACTGTAGCAAAACAAACATATTTTTTTAAATAAGATCCTTGAAACTGGATGAGCTACAACACCGTTTCTTGGGGGTATTTCAAGAAGCTCGTTTTGAGGCAACTCAGAGTATGTCCGTTCGCTCTGAGTTAGTGGAAACTCTGGGTTTTCCGTTTCAGGAAGCAGCATCTCCATAAAGCTTGTCAGCACACTGAAGCATGAAGTGCTCTAAAATCTCCTGATAGATGGCTGTGTTGACTTTGGACTTGATAACACAATGAACCAACAGCAGCAGAGCAGCTGACATGGTACCCAAAATCATCACTGATCCAAACTGAATGTTGCATTTCATTTGGGAAACAAAATCCAAGTTTGTTGAAGTCCAGTGTGAAGTGTCAACAGTCTGTGATGATTGTGGGTATCATGTCATCTGCTGCTGTTGGTACACGGTGTTATCAAGTCCAAAGTCAACACAGCCATTTACCAGAAGATTTTAGAGCACTTCATGACTCCCGTCTGTTGACAAGCTTTAAGGAGATGCTGATTTGCTTTTCCAGCAAGACTTGGCACCTGCCCACAGTATCAAAACCACAACTTGCTGTCCGACAGTGGTATACCAGTGTTGGATTGGCCAGACAACTCTCCTGACCTGAGCCCCTTAGAGAATTTATGGAGTATTGTCAAGAGCAGGGGTGGGCAATTAATTTCCCCAAAGGGCCACATCAGAATCAGGGACTGTTGTGGAGGGCGGACCAAAAGGCTCAACTCAATTCTGGTCAATATTTGTCGTATCTTTTTATAAAAAGAAGTAAAGTATATGGTTTTGATAAGCTGCAGTAAATATTATGGCAAAGAAAAAGTTCACATAGCAATTGTGAACAAAACGTGCAAGAAGCAGGGGAACCTTGGCCATACTTCCCAACTTAGAGACCTGTTATTCCAAAACCAAAGTGTGGGATTTGGGGTTCACCCCAAGAAAATTTGAGCTTCAAAGCCATTGTTTCCTGCATTATAATGACTTTAAAATAATGAAAATAACAACAAATAAAAATAAGTATCCTACACTGCAACACAATTTTTGTTCATTATTATCTATTACTTGCATTGTCCTCTGTACAGGATAAAACAACCTTTTTTTTAATTGCGACTTACAACCAGTGAAGAGTAAGCTGCTGCATACGCTCGCGCGAAATATAAACTTGCCTTCAAAATAAAAGCAATGCCATTGTATTCCATGTATGATTTAAACTTATTTACGTTTGATTCTTAATTTTCCATTGACCTCACGCGGGCCAGTCAGAGACAGCCAGCGGGCAGATGTGGCCCGCGGGCCACACAATGCCCAGGTCTGGTCAATAGGAAGATGAGACACACCAGACCCAACAAAACAGACGAGCTGAAGGCCACTATCAAAGCAACCTGGGCTTCCATAACACCTCAGCAGTGCCACAGACTGGTAGCCTCAATGCCATGCTGCAGTAATGCTAAAAGAGCCCAGCCCAAAATAAGCTTTGATTGTATAAATTAACAAACCTTTCAAAAGGTTGACATTTCTGTATCATAAATCCTTTTGTTTTGATTGAACATATGAAATATTCTAATATTTTCATAAGTTGTAAATCATAATCAGCTAAATAATAATAAAAAAAAGCCTGAAATATTTCAGTTTATTTTTAATGAATCTAGAATATATGGAACTTTAAATTTTTGAATTAAATCACTGGAAAAATGTTTGCTTTTCCATGACATTCTAATAATATGAGATGCACCTGTATATTATCAACATCATTCAATAGGGTTTGAAACAACAAAAACATTCATGAATAAATCAATACATAAATGAAAGGTCATCCCACTCTTACCCTGTACGAATATAGTCTCATGGAAACACAAACAAATGTTCAGTAGGCCTACCATTTATGAATACAGAAATGAAAGTCAAAAGGTTAGAGATAGTTATTAAGGTGTAGTAAGCGATTTGTTTATGTTAATATAAATGTTAAATCGCTCTTTATTCATACAGTGATCACTTATATAGTGTGCGCGTTTCATAAAGCCAATCTTTCAGTCACCCACTACTGATAACCAATCAGAAGAGAGAACGCTAAAAACCGCCACCCGTCTCACTGCCGGTGCACGTGCAGAGCGACAGATGGGTGAATGTGTATGCGCCTACAATGGCGGAGCAGGTTAAAATCCTTCCCAATATCTGTTTTTTATGGTTTTTATCATGTTGTATCACACTTATGGATCTGAGATGATGCTAGATAACTCGCTGCTTGAAGACCGCAGTGCATTAATGTGGTGACGTAGGGACGAGGGAGGGGACTGCTAACTGCAGTAACTAACAGGAAGTTAGCTAAACTGACCATTCCGCTTACTGAACCTTTAACAACCACCAAAAATCACTGACATTTTAATGGATTGGATTTACAGTCAAGTGCGAAAGTTTGTGAACCCCTTGAGCCTTTTGGAATTTTATTTATTTTAACCATTATTAATTCATTTTTATCAATACCAGTATTTTTTATATGAAATAACAGATGTTTGTTTATCAATTCAACATTTTTCTTTTCCAGAAATCAACTGTTAAAACAGATAAAACAAATTATTTGACGAATGTTGTATGTGCAAAAGTTTGTGAACCCTGAGCTGCATTGCTTAAATGGAGCAGGTAAACACAATCAGGTGGGCCAAATTGGTTGATGAAATAGACCAATGTAATGAGAGATCTTTAGGAAAAAATTGGGCGCCACTAGATAAAACAGAGATAAAACCAGGTCAGTTTAGGCTCACCAAACTGAACCCATACAAGTCAGACATGCTAAAAGGGAAACAAATCTCAGAGGATCTCAGGAATAGAGTTTTGATGTTGCACATTTGTCTGGGGACAGTTATAAATTCATAAAAAAAATTTGAGCTCAATCGGTCCACCGTGAGGCAAATCATCTACAAATGGAGAGCTTTAAGAGTGACTTAACATCTGCCTAGAAGTGGACTTCCTTCAAAAATATCCTCAAGCGCCACAAGAAAAGTGATTTTTCAGGTAAAAGCCAACCCAAACATTACATCTGGAGATTTGCAGACAATTTGAAACCACCATTATTCACTTGGGAGAAGGTTCTGTAGGTGGTAGGCAGAATTGCGTTTTTGCCCAAACATGGCGGTTTTGGTTATGACCAAACAGTTCAATTTTGGACTAATCTGTCCACAGAATAAGACTTCAGGTATCTCCAGGTGCTCTGTGGCAAAGTTGTGACAAACAGTTTTGTTCTTTTTTGAGAGCAGAGGCTTCTTCAGCAACCATCCCATGAAAGCCATGTTGACTGAGTTTTCTTCTTATTGTGGAACCATGCACATCTGTCCCAGATGCTGCACGAGAGGTCTGCAAATCACTAGATGTAATGTTTGGGTTGGCTTTTACCTGAAAAATCACTTATCTTGTGGCGCTTGTGGATATTTTTGAAGGAAGTCCACTTCTAGGCAGATGTTCAGTCACTCTTAAAGCTCTCCATTTGTAGATGATTTGCCTCACGGTGGACCGATGGAGCTCAAACTTTAAAAAAAATAATTTATAGCTGTCCCCAGACAAATGTGCAGCATCACAACTCTATTCCTGAGATCCTCAGAGATTGGGTTCCCTTTTAGCATGTCTGACCTGTATGGGTTCACTTTGGTGAGCCTAAACTGACCTGGTGTTATCTCTGTTGTATCTAGTGCCACCCAATTTCTTCCCTAAAGATCTCTCACTACATTGGTCCATTTCATGACTCAATTTGGCCCATCTGATTGTGTTTACTTGCTCGATTTAAGCAATGCAGCTTAGGGTTCACAAACTTTTGATCATACATTTGTCAAATAATTTGTTTTATCTGTTTTAACAATTTATTTCTGGGAAAGAAAAATGTTGAATTGATAAACAAACACCTGCTATTTCATATAAAAAATACTGGTATTGATAAAAATGAATTATTAATGGTAAAAATAAATAAAATTCCAAAATGTTCAAGGGGTTCACAAACTTTCGCACTTGACTGTATATAGCGCTTTTCAAGGCACTCAAAGCGCTTTACAGGGTTCCAGGTTCCATTCATTCACACACAGTCATACCGGTGGTGGTAAACTACGATAGTAGCCACAGCTGCCCTGGGGCAGACTGACGGAAGCGAGGCTGCCATTCCGCGCCATCGGCCCCTCCGACCGCCACCTCAAACACACAGCAATCATACACATTCACACAAGGCACGGTGAAGGTGGGTGAAGTGTCTTGCCCAAGGACACAACAACCATGACACAGGTGGCCGGATGACACAGGTGGCCGGGCAGGGATCGAACCGCCAACCTTTGGATCGTTGGCCAACCCGCTTAACCACCTGTGCCACAGTCGTCCTTCAAGCACATACTTATCTCACTTGTTTTAACTACTTATCTAAGACCCCAAAGTTGATCAATGTGATGCAGGCAGGGGGTAAATTCATTCAAATGAAAACACAGTGGGGCTTTCAATACCAATTGTAGTTAAGATTTAAAAATATAAAATTAAAAAAGAGCTCCAATAGAGCAGCCTTTTAAATGTCTTAACAACAATGAGATTACGTACTAATGTAAGGTTGTAGCAATTGTTAGAGTAATTCATATCTATTTCAGTTTGGTGTCCATAGGAGCCCTATTTCTTCATCTCCTCAAAGCACCGCTGTTCAAGGTTGGGTAATTTATCTGAAATGAGTGAGGAAACCGCTTTATATGTCAAGCTCAGCAGTAGGGAGAGCGGATCTACCTGACAACAAATTAATGAAAATGTCACTGAATCATACCTCCATCTCTTTGGTCTCATAAACGCTCCACTGAGCATATTAACATAGTGGCCTGGATGCTTTCACTCGTCTGCCTAACAGCCTTCATTTATGTCTTTTCTGCATAGCCCTCCCTTCAGTCTTCTTCTTCTCTCATCCTCCAATCTGCTGCATGCATGTCCGCACTCACTGTTTGAAACCTCCATGCTTGTTTGATTAAAAGTAGAGCAGGGCCCTGTGCCAAGGCTTTGAATGATCTTTTACTTTATCTTGACACAACAGAGGCATGGCCCCGTGAAGCCAGGGACTACGGGTTAATAGGAACCCTGACAGCCCAAGTCATTCCATCAGCAGTGGTAGCCTGCTGAAAAGGTCAACCCTCCAGTCTCCATGCTGCCAACCAAGATGGAAATGTCAATGTTAGGAAAAAGGGGGAATTAAAGGAAAAGGCCTGTGTTGGAAGTGAGGGGAATGTATATGTCATATTATGTTCTGAATTAAAGTCAACTTATACAAACAAACAAAGGTGGTATAGTGTGGATGCTCTGTAGATAAGCCATGGCCCCAGGTATGTTCTATTTGGAGAGGGAAATGGTAACTTACTGTGACAACACAACCCACAGTCCATTCAATCGAGACCATTCATGTCCTCTTTTGTCTTTGAGAGAGGCTAGTTTCTATAGTGTGATAAGATTCACACAGTGTTCCCTCTACTTATGTTACATTCGCTTAAAATAAGTTTTTCCAAGCTAATGAAACTGGATAAGAAGGTGACAGCTGTCCTAACCTGCTGGGTTAATCTAGTGTAAAGTCACCAGAATGCGGGAAACAATGTGAATAAATTCCCTGTTTTCTATGTTTCAGAAGGTGTCATACGTTTTTGCCTTTGTTGCACCTACTGCATATACTGTATATAGGCATACAGCAACAACAAAAATAGTAAGCTAACCACGGTGTAAGCCAATGTTTTAAAAATGTGTACAAAATGCTATGTTGCATATTAAAATGTTGCCATTAAGATTGGCACCTGGGCCCTGGATTTGTTTTATAATGAATATGCCGGTCCTTGGAACTAAACAGGTTGGGAACCCCATAAGCTGCAAATAAATAAAGCAGCAGCAAATTAGGCGACTTGTGTTTTTACATAATACGTTTCTTGTGAATATCAAGGATTTGCTTTGAAATGAAATAGCTATGTGCCGTTTGTGTTCCCTGGCTCTCCTTTGTTGCAAGTTAGTGTAACTGAACATTTTAGGTTTGAGGTGTATTGTGCACTGTTATACAGACCACGGGCCTCATTTCTAAAGCTTGCTGCGCACAACAAAAATAATAAATTATTTACGGAGAAGTGTGCGTATTCCCACGCCAACTTTCGACAATGTGTAGAGCTCCCGCAAGGTTTTCCTGACTCAAGGAATCAGCGACACTCCATGGAAACACCACGGAATAGCTCAGTCAAAAGAAAAACACACATATATTTCTGTGAAATGCATGGCACCCAATATATTTAATCAATTATATGTACATGCGTATATATAGTTGCGAATATAGACATGTTGTTATAATGTAGGTTGAATTACTTATCAAATAGGTCTTAACATGTTTTGGTTATATTTTTAAATTGAATCGTATAGCGCTACTCTAAAATAATATATGTCGGGAGATGTTTCCGTGAGTGCCCAGCGGGAGTGCAAATGTGTATGAATTAAAACTGTATATTTTGTTAGATAAAATCATATTATGAATTTAGCAAATTATTATATGCATCTCTTTCCCGTAACAATTTACCCTGGAAGTTTAAAATATAATCTGACATTGGAAATGTGTGGATCTCAAGGTAAGGGAAGCGATGCTCTGGAATAGACTATAGGCTTATGCATTATTTCACTTCTCACAACACATTTTATATAGGCCTACATATAGTACTACATGTACACTATTACGTGATATTTCATACAGTACAAAGTTGGGCGAAACTGCTTTCCAAAGACTATATTGACTGTGCTAATCATGATGTGATCAGTGCTTGTGTGTGTGCCAGTTACTGCAGCACATGCACGTCACAGGCTTTCAGGCCGGTTTCCTCCTTTTTTCCCTCATGTCAGTCAAAATGCCATACTTATTAAGAGCCTCACCATATTCAGGAGCTATTTTAGCATTCGCCATTTATGGTATATTGTGGGATGAAACTGTGAGGTGAATTGGGAGGACACGGGGCGGAGATCGTCCGAGCAGAATTCACAGCAGGTGGGTATTCATAAACGGAAGATTGCTTGCAACTGCGCCGCACAGTTTTATAAATATCAATGTTTTTTGCGCAGCACATTCATGGTTTTTTGCGAATGCAATGTTTTGGGAAGGTTTCTACGCACACCTTTATAAATGAGGCCCCTGGTGTCTCCCTGAATGATTCCAAATGATTCCTAGGATATACTCCAACATTCTCCTCATTCATCTCTTATAAATGGGAAAGAAATGTTTTTTTTTTAAATGTTTAGTTTACAAGCTAACACACGCAACGGTTACTCACAGAAGTGTGGGTCTGAGTGTGGTAATGGCCTTGACTGTTGCTCTCACTGAATTTGTGTTCGGATATGAAAGCAATCATTGCGTCATAATCATGTGGTGGGTATTACTTAACTGGAGTCAGTAGATACAGTGTAACCAATTGGGATTGTAGGGGAGGTTCAAAGCTTTTTTATGCTCGGAGAGAGAAAAAATAAATTATGTTTAATTGGTTTTCCTGCTGTACTGGTGTCTCCTCTGGCCTGTATTACCGGTCTTCTACTCCTCTCTCACACCATTCCTCCCTCCATCCATCACTATACATGGCCACTCAAACCACACCACTGTCCATTTCTCTCACTTGCTGGGTCATGAAAATGTCATCAGGCTCTATCCAAACTTAGCTCAAGGATGTCAGCCACCTTATAGCATCACGCCTGCCAGGGGACACCACTGGAAAATGTAAAAAAAAATAAAAAGTAAAAAAGAAGACTGCAACCAATCAGCGCGGAGATCCACAGAATAAAAGCCTGGTATACCTATAGCATTTTAGTATCTGTGAAATACTACTTCTTTGAACTTAAACAACGTCCTGAAGAGCGTTTGTCTAAAAACACCTCTGTCTCTGAAGGATAATGGATTTACCAATAGGCCACTTTACAGTACAGACAGCTATGGATCTCCCTCTTAGAGAGTGATTTCTCGGGCAATCGGAACATTTAATTAGAGTTCAAGAAGCCACGGAGACTGTCCCCCTGATTCTCTTAATTGCTTAGAGTTTCTTTCCTCGCAACATTTCCAATTTAAAAAGCTCCTCCCCCCCCCACTCAGTTCTTTATTCTCTGTAGAGCAGTGAGCTGTTCGGTTCGGCACCGTGGCTAAATTGCAGGCATTAATCATTTCAGAGTCATTATCAACATTTTTAAAGGTGAAAATCCAAACAAATTGTTTTTCATTTGGCCTGGGCCTTAATAGGATTGTTTTTCCTGTAATTTGCAGCCTTGGAGCGTTTAACACAAACAATTAGGAGTAAATTGGTAAATCTGCATTATCTCTTCCCCAGTCTACGTAATATTAAATCTTTAATGAACAATCACCTCATATAAAGGAGGTGTACAAATCTAAGCAGGCTAGATGTCATTTCATTTATTGTGATAGATTAGATTTTAGATTGATATATACAGTGCGGTTGTATCACAATAGTAATTCATGTAATGGTCTGCTAGTAGCCTATGTCCTAAGGTTGTTCATAGTATTGTAAAATCAGCACTCAAACAAATACCACTCTATCATACAGACTAATTAAGGAAAAACCCAAATTAAAGTGGCATAGTAAGATGTTGGGTCATATCTGTCAAGGGGAATGTTCGGCCTGTTTTGCTTGATTTAGACTGTCAGGTATGTCAGCAATTGTGTGTTCACCCACTGATTTTTTTCCCTATTTAACCTAATACATTTGCTTACAATAAAATGAGTGACAACTACTGCCTCAAATCAAATATATAACATGTAACATATGTTAACAAGGTATTACTGTCACCCAAGCTGTATTTGTGTGTGATTCTTCTCTCCTTGCCTGTCAGGGAGGCTATGCTTGTTGTTGTTTCTTTAAGTTTTAATAGTAATCAACCATCCCTTAAGTTGGTTTCTGCATTGAAACAAGCAGTGGCAACTGTGTTTTAGTTGTCCCATCACCTGTTGGCTGTGCCCATCAGCAGTTTGGAAGCACAGCTACTTACACAAGCACTCAGTCACTGTGACACCCAAAAATTGAGGGACACGGTTGGCTGCCCCTGTGTCTACACACTGTGACCACTCACCACATGGCACAACGCTGAGCGGCAGAGATACGGGGCGTGTGTGTGTGCGTGTGTGTGTGTGTGTGTACATGCGCATGACATGGCACAAAACTGAAGAGATTCTGTGTGACCACTGTGCCTGCGGAGCAAAACTGACAGAGATTAGAAATGAGTGGACCAATGCCACTAAACCGCCAACGCATCAAAACACACACACACACACACACACACACACACACACACACACACACACATGCTTGCATGCTGACAGAGCAACCAAGTGTTCTTAAACCATAATCCTGTCATGTACTTGTCTTGTTTCCTGTTTGCGTGGGAAAATTGCAATGCCAAAAAAAGGCCCAAACATGCAATATGACTCCTAATAGAAGAGATGTGGTCAATGTGCTGCCAAATCAGCCTGAGGGCATTTCACAAGGACAGAGAGAAAGGGAGTGCAGGGGGGAAACACAAGCCCTGTATGATATACGTACATGTTCCTTAACAAGAAGCTGCAAAAACATGGCAGCCATTAACGGCCTGACTAAACCGCATGTGCATGTTTTTGTGTGGACGAGAGCATGTGTTTAGACATTGGTAAGTACTTGTGTGTGAGTGTGTGTGTGTGTGTAAACATAATGCTAAACTCAGTGTGCCAGCAACCAGAGAGAGCCTCTTGAAATAAATGCTAGTTCTCTCATTTTCTTACGATTCCATTGATCTCATGCGCAGTTAAGGTCAGATGTGTCTTGAAGCGAACCTTATTTTCAAATTCGTGACCTCCCTGTTTGAGAAATTCGACACAATAATGATGAAAACATTACAATAGCATTTGCTTATTTCACTGAATACATCTTTGAATTGTACTTTCTCAGCTGACAAAAGAGAAATACCTTGAATGTTGGGATGTATTGATACCCTTACTTGAATGATTTTAACATCAACATCGTTTGCATGGGACAGCTAGAAAGGTTTGAGCCATATACCGATTTTGCCACTCGTCTGAATATACATGGCCTTTCAGAAAATCGACTAATGGCCGGAGCATGGCTGACTCCGCAACGCAAGGTGGCGCTGTAGCCCTTTCAAAAAGTGGTTATAGAGCCACTTCCGGTTCCTTTCTGGCAACAACACTACTATTTATTAAAGCTGGGGTGGAGGATTTGGGGAGAAAATGGCAGTTGGGATAGAGATTCGAATCCAAATACCTCAACCGCTCCACTTATTATCTTTGGTCCCTCCCCTATGGTCCCTCCCTGACACGCTCTACACCAACAAAGTCGTGCCAAAGTGAATGGACAGTCCCAACAGCCAATAAGAACAGAGAATCGGAGCCTCACTCTGATTGGTCAAAGTGTACAGCTCATGTTAATTTTGACCAATCAGAAATCACATACCCCAGCTTTAAGTTGTCTCCTTCAGCTTCCTTGTGAGATCCGCGGCGGGAATTCTCGCGCATGAGCAGAACGCAAACTCTGATGTGCGACTCCTGAATACATTCAGGTAGAATGCCGACTATGAACGAGTTATCTAGGTGTTCTTATCAGACTTCGCTTGTACGTTAATGTGCCGATTTGTGTGCGAAGTAGATCGGATAAAGGTGTTTACATGCATTTTACAAGTCTTGTTGAAGTCTTATTAGTTTATTTAGCCGATTATGATTCTCCATGTAAACACATCATCCTACTAGAGTGGACAACATCAACATCAACATTCAGAAACAGACAATAATTCAAAGAAAACTTAAACTTAAACTTTAACCGAAGTAACTTAATTTATCTGTTTGAATATATGTTTGTTTGAAGCCACATACAAGCCTGAGAAGCAATGTACAACTAAAGTGAAATCCCCTCTTAGTATGGGATGCCCCTCTTTGAATCCAGTTTTACAGATGTACTGTCCATCCCCTCACTACAATATTGCAGAGTGCAGACTCATCGTTTTTAACCAAAAAACCCTCAGCAGATGGGGAACTGTGGCCACCACTAGAACACGTTCTATAGCCATGTACTTCACATCCCATATAGTTCACACACCTCAGATAAAGCTAGAGTCAGTGCTAATGAGGGGCGGACCAGGCAGTGGGAAAAGGGAAATTAAAAGCAGTAATTGAGAGGCACTTTCTCAGGGCCAACATGCTGTATACTGTGTTCCTCCCTGGGGGCTTTTTAGACTCGCACAGAGCCAGGAGACAAATGACTTTGAAGGTAAAGCATGGATCCATCCACTGCTAGCAGGGGGCTAAATCACACTGTCTTGTCAGTTTGACGACACCACACGGTGGGCTCATAATGTGTCCCATATGGCTGTGTGCTCTTGTGCTGGAGAGATGCTTGCTTTACTTACACAAACGCCTTGTATACTTTATATATACTTTACTTCATCTACACACACTGCATATGCTCACATTTATATATTTTGCAAAGAAAATGTATATTCCAGTATACAGTATATTCCATGGTAAACCGCCCCCCCTGTTTTAGTTTTTCTTGGGATATTAAACATGTGAAATGTAAGAAATGACTTCAACACATCAGAATGTGATGAATGCTCCTACAGTACTAGCGCAAGTGACTGTGTATCAGATGTGAACTAACATTAATGACACATTTACATTAGGCAGCTTAATCTAATCATTTAAAGAAAGCAACCGTAGTAACTTAATTTAATAACTTAATTTATCTGTTTGAATATGTTTGTTTGAAGCCACATATAAGCCTGAGAAGCAATGGACCATGTACATTAGAATATGATGAATGCACCTACAGCACTAGCGCAAGTGACTAACATTAATGATACATTAGCATTAGGCAGATGATTCTATTTTAATACTATATAAAACATCATTTGAATAATCACCTAATACGTCGTTACATCTCAACTCCCTCATGAGAAATTCTACATCGATAAAATCAACTCTTGGGTTTCAAAAGGGTTTTAACTTCTTAGTACTGATCTATGTCCAGAGGTGTATAAATAACCGTAGGCAGATTGTTACATCAGCGCTGACAGCAAGGTTCACTCAGTTCACCATACAGTAGATGGCTCTGGCAGCACACTCCCCGTGCTACTGCCTTAATCGATGTCAAAATGTCTCACTCCCTCCCACTGATTACATCTAGTGAGTTAATGAGCCCTCACACTGAACACAGGCCCTCCTTCACTATATCTTTCTGTCTCTCCTCCACCTCCACCCCTCCTCTCTCTCTCTCTCTCTCTCTCTCTCTCTCTCTCTCTCTCTATCTATGTCTAAATGCACCCTTTACTTTGATTTGAAGTGATCCCACTCTGAAAATATTACACATTTGCTTTTTCTCCACCAAACACCATGTTATTTATCCCACCAGTGAGGAGGAGACGACAGACCAAGTTCTCAGAAACTTAACAGTTCAAGCACAGTGCAGTGAGTAGGCTTTGCTAATTGATTCAGAACACCAATTGATTGCACTAAATGTCACTCTTCCTGTTGGATGAAAGCCTGGTGAAAAAAAGCCTCTGAAAAGATACTTCCAATTAAGATACTGCACTAAACTTTAGCACAATTTCTATGCAAAAAAAAATACACCTGTTGCAAAGTAACAATTTCAAAGTAACTGTCTAATCCCCACAAATTAGAAATGTACTTTTACATTACATACAAACAGTGTGGCTGTTCTGAAATGCATACTATTTTGCCACCCTGGGAAAATAGCACCCTGTCGAATTCATTAATTTAACCTTCAAACCTTTCACAGAAAATACATTAGGTGCTAAACCTTGTTTTAACACAAACACTTTGAGCTACAGAGCTGGATGTTGAACTGACAAAATGAAAGATACTGTCCAAGAACTGCTCCCTAGGGAAATTAGTACTGAAGAGGGAACCTCATATCACCTCAAATGCTAAAACGTTAGTGCTATGACGTACGAGTAGTTTACTTTGCAAAATGACCAATTTGGGAATCGACAAGCACTTGCATGGTAATTGTAGAAGTCAAATGTCATGTAAATATTTAGTTTGTTATGCACTGTGACCATTAGCTGGCAGTCTATCGTGCCTGATGGACAGGTATAAAAGCATGGCAGGAGCTGTTGTTTGGTAGTTGTTGACCTGGAAGTGCAACTGGTTTTTGACCGCTATTCAATTCTGCATCACTGTGAGCTTAAGTTTGTTTGTTAATATTGCACGGTGGAAATAAATGATTGTATGCTAAACTAGAAGACACTCGGATGAGATTATTGACAATGACAACACATGAAAGCCAAAGTCGAGTGGAAGCAAGCGCATCAGCCAGGTGACTCTTGGTCGTACACAACACCGCAGTAGCTTAAAGCATCAGCTGAGCTCCGTTAACAGTAATCTTTGGCCTTCAGGTCATTGTGGTTGTAGAGAAGGATACCGCTGATAAGAGCCTCTTAAAGTACAATGTGAACAACTTCTGCTGAGAACTCCCACAGAAACCATGGAAATGCCACAACTGTCCATTGGGGCTGGCGGAAGCAATGTGAGTCTTGCCCACCCAATCAAAAGTGAAGAAAATGTATTTTTATATCGTCAGCCAATTAAAATATGTTACTATACCAGGACCATTTCTAGCTTCTGATTGGGTAGGCACGGCCAGAGCCCGCCTCCAAAGTCACCCATCACCTGCTTTTCTTTGGTCGCCTGAAAACAAGCCTAGTGCTGATTCCGCCTCTCACGATGCTGCTGCTGGCACATCAGAGGGTCACTTCTCCTGAACGTTACCGTCCATGAGCTCTCCCCCTCAGCAAGCACTCACCCAAAGCCTTCTCTTCTATCGGCTGAACAGTGAACATGGAACAGTGGAGCGATGCACGTGCACAAATCTATTTGCAGTAAAAGTAACATATTAACTTAATTTTAAGAACAGTATAAATACAATGTATTCTGTAGCAGGCTACACTGAAATTGTTTGCTATTGTTAAATATGTTCAGAAAGGTTTACAAGCAGTATGAATTTAATATGTGCCCTCTCCCAAATCTTCCCTTCATCTTAACCTTTTGCCCAACCCCTTTGATTATGGAAAGTTAAGTCGAAGTGCTTTAGAAGTTGAGCTTGTTGGTTCAGAGTATAGAAAAAAAAAACATATGTTGACAAAAAGGCTGATGATAATAATTAGTCAAACTAGTGCAGTGCCCGAAGGAAGCAGGTCTGCTGCTGTGTCTCCCGGTCTCTCATTTCAAGCTTTGGTCGCAGCAGCCAATCAAATCAGAGGGAGGCGGGGTTTAGCCGGAGACTACTACATGCCGCTTCATGCCCGTCGTTACTGTGGCCTTCAGTGTGCACATGTATTCGCCGCGAGCATGATATAAATATGATAACTTCTACATATTTGGTCATAACCTCATAATCAATCAAGGATGCACACCTATGTGCCGTGCGCAAGCCATATCCGGAAGCTCAGGCCGATCTGACTAACTGTCAGAGAGATATGCGAGTCACAGACAGACACACACACACAGACAGACAGACGTTTCTTGCTTTATAGATAGATATTATACTAGTGTAAAATAAAATAAAGTTATTGAAGTCAAACAGACCAGAATCTCAAAATTGTGTAAAGCTTTAAAAAAAAAATGTTTTGTTAGCAGCCTTGTCTCACTTTAAAATATATTTTTATATTGTGTTCAATTTCAAAAGATTTACATGGAATTTTTTTTCGATCAATGATTGATAGTAACAACAACAGAAGACATAGGTATTAAGTGGATTTCTGTTAACTCTATAATAGGGAAGAACCATCTTACTGGCAAACGCACCAAATGTCCCTGCTGGTACACTGTATGTTGTATAGGCATTGTTTAATAACCACCTTCATACACCACTGATAAGGCCTATGTGTGCTGAATCCAGAACAGCCATTCATCTCAACTTAACTCTGTGGGACTCCATTCATTACCCTGCACAGATAACCCAGCCGCGGGAAAAGGCAGAGTCAGCGGCCGAGACACTCTCTGAGACACACCAAATCAGTCTCTCTCTCTCTCTCTCTCTGATACAATAGAAGAAGTCTTTGATCTACTTTAGTGCAGTGTTCACTTTCCATACACTATTTGTGCTAGGCCAAGGTCCTTGCCATTTTCGATTTTTCTACATGAGATGAGTCTATTCTCTTCTAAAAATACATTAAAGAGATATGTGCCAAACAGTGAGCCAATTTCCAATGAATTGTAACTCTAATGGAGTAGCTGAAATATTATGGCATATATAGGCATACAGTATATATATATATATACAATGTTAACAGGGAACAACCTCTCCAGAAACGTTTCAAAAAGGGGCAGCTTGTTTCCTTCACCCACTGTTGTTTGACTCATGCAGCGACATTATGTACAGTATGTGCATCCAGGGCTGTTCTGAAAATCTGAAATCAAACTGTCAGCCAGTTGTGTAGTATCCCAATGTGTGAGATTTTAAAAACCTCTCAGTATTTGGCTACTGTAGACTAATATTGAGGTATACTTGCAAAATGACCTTTTTAATGCAAATATATGTGAAAACTTCTTTAATGTTAAAAAGAAAATGTATGTTTCAATTTGTAGAACTTTTCACAAGATGAGCATGTTGTTAAGGCGAGACACTGAAGGTGAATAGGGTATCATTTTAACGTGCCAGTTGATTATTTACAATATTCGTATTATAATTTTTTTTCAGAAATGTTTGAATAAATATGCAAATTTGGCAATATCTAATTAAGTATGTTACATTTGCATCTCTTTAAAAAACAGAGATGAAATATATATGTAATTTTAAAAAAATATTAGTTTCCAGCCTTTTTAATGTTATAAATCATAAAAAACTATGTACAGGTCTTAACAAATGCATTTCCATCAGGTTTTTAAAGGGTTAAATGTATGTAACAATATATGAACACATTCTTCTGTAATAATCCAAATAGTGCTAACAATGATTATGAAAAGTTGAGTTGAGTCCTGTAGAAGTTGAGATTTTTGATTCAGTTTTGAAAAAAACTAATGTTGAGATAATGGCCGTTTATAGATAGTTGTTCTGGAGAAATAAACACAAACAGACAAGGTTTAGTACAACATGTTGGACCTTTGATTTATACTATTATGAAAGACAACATGATAGGGAAATAAAATAATCAAAGATCTTAATATTGACAGGGGCTTAAAAACATGTTTTTGCCATACTAAGGAAGTCTGAAGTCACTGCACAAATAGAAAATGAAGTGAGCTGACCCCTGTATTGAGATGCTGTATGTTGATGGGTCAATCTGGCTGTGTTACCCCGCGCTACATGGCTTCATGTTTCCAGTGAGCCTCTTCAGTTAAAGCTACTACGAGTAAGTCGGCACGTTGGCGACACCTTTGAACAAAAGCGGTAGTATTATTACGACGCCAGCTGTCGTGAAGCTGTTTTGTAGCTCGTGCAGGCGTGCAAGATTCAAATAATCAGGGAGCAATATGGTGCGTGTCCGTGTGTTGAAAGTGTGAGGGCACCGGACTCTTTTCGGCTCTGTGAGTCTATGGGTGACAGTGACACAGCATCAACTAATGCCAGTAAGTGCTAAACACACCTGATTGCAATGAGTTGATGCATTGTCACCTCTCACGGAGCTGAACGAGTCCCCGTGTCCTCACACAAAGCGAATGAACGAGAGATGGCAGTTAGTTAGTATGGATCACGATGAGGTAATGTGTTTATGTTGTAAATAATGACTATTTCCGATGAATAATGGTCATCTGATGATGCTGGTGAGGCAAAGTAAACTTTGTTTTAGTAGGCTACCGCTCATTCATTTAGGAGTAAACACTGCAGTCTAGTTTCGCTGCGTGAAATTGTGTATACGTTGCTTGGCAACGAGCTCCCGCCCGACTATCACTCTCCCTTTTAGCTTTTCTTCATTGCATTTTCTTTTTTTTTCTTTTATGGTTCAGCCCCGTTATCGGTCATTATGACGACAAACAACTGTCTCAAACAAGGCTCCCGCTCCCCTTCCCTCACCTGGAGGGATAGGCTTCTCAAATAGCGTTCCTGCGCCTCACTGAAATCTGTGACCAATACGGATATGTGACCATAGAGCATGCACGCGTGAACCGAAAATCGGACTGGGTGTACGACCAGATCAAATGCAGTAATAAAAACTATATAAAAACGTCTTTCTTTGCACTGATGGTCTCGTTTGCTGTTAAAGGTAATTTATGATTATGAGAGGAAACATGAGGCTGTTTAAAAGATATTTAAAAGTTACTCGTTGCCGCTTTAAGCCAAGAATGATAAGCTGCAAGTCAGACTACTCGGGAGGAGAAGAACTAGATTCACTCCACGCTACGCTCTGACAAAGTCCTCTTTAGATTCACTATTGACACACACACACACACACACACACACACACACACACACACACACACACACACACACACACACACACACACACACACACCACACACACACACACACACCCTATCTTTATTAGGACACTCATTGACAATGCATTTCCTAGCCCCTAAACTTAACAATCAGATCTAAATGCCTAACCCAAACCCTTACCCCAACATAAACCTGATTCTAACATGAACCTTAGAACCAACTCTCACTTTCCAAACATTTCTGCACTCCGATGGTTAAAAGGTACTCCGATGGTTAACTGGTCCTCGCAAAGATGCCTGTACAAGTGTGTACACACACACACACACACACACACACACACACACACACACACACACACTAGGCCAGTAGTTTCTCTTACCGTGTCACATGGGAAATCCAGTTTGAGTTCAATTACATTACAGCACTAACAGTGTTAGCTTAAGTCAAGGGCAGGATGTCTGTCACATGTAGCATTTTACTACACTACTGTTCCTTATAGCCTGAAATCCCTCTTTACAGTCAGTTCAGGGACCTTCTAGAAGCCCAATGGTTCCAAATCCTTTTTGGCATTGTTGCTGTACTATTTCCCTACTAATGTTGATAGAATCACTAGTCTTTGGTACCAATATGTGTTAGAGGAGAGTGGGGTGAGTTGTGCCAGCGGGGAAGTAGTGCCACCCCTTCTTTCTAGAAAACCATAGAATAAATTGGAAATGTGACAAAATATTTTTGAAAAGCCATCTATTTGACTCACCATGTAAAGAAGGGAAAAAACTGAAAAAACTATTTTTTGCCTTTCAAAGTAAAATGTTTATGTTCAAGGTTTTTTGAATATTGTGTCTGAACAATTATAGACACGTTTGAAAACATTTGACACATGTTTTATGCTACACTTTGAGTCTATACAGTAAGCACAACGACAGCCCTAAACTGCTGCATCATGCACATTTTTCCAAAATGTTGGGGTTGGGGTGATTTGTGCCAAACGGCCTGGGGTGAGTAAGTAAGTAAGTGTGTAAGTACAATGTATTTATAAAAGCACATTTATAACAGTTTGCACTGTCCAAAGTGCTGTACATAGTGCATTCAGAAAGTAAAAAATGAAGGTAAATAAAAGTAAAAATAAAAGTCATAAAACCCAGACATCCACATACAGTTGTGTTCAAAATAATAGCAGTGTGTTTAAAAAAGTGAGTAAAGATCAAAATCCTTATCATAGCTTGTATTCCCAAACACGCAAATGCATTGGGGACATTGCACATTCTATTCCAACTCCAAATATGAAGAAACTTTTGTCAAATGTTTCTTTATCTTTACAGAAAGTGAAGAAAAAGGAATATTAGACTGTTCAAAAAAATAGCAGTGTCTGCATTTTTCTTTACAACTCAAACATTTACTGTATCAACTGAAACATGCATGAAGATTTAGCTTTCCTATGAATCACTGAACTAATATTTAGTTGTATAACCTCTGTTTCTGAGAACTGCTTCACATCTGTGTTGCAGGGAGCCGACCAACTTATGGCACCTGTGAACAGGTGTTTCAGACCAGGACGATTGGACTACATTCCACAATTCCTCTGCATTTCTTGGTTTTGCCACAGAAACAGCATTTTTGATGTCACCACATAGGTTTTCTATTGGATTAAGGTCCAGGGATTGGGTTGGCCACTCCATAACGTTACTCTTGTTGGTCTGGAACCAAGATCTTGTTCGCTTACTGGTGTGTTTGGGGTCGTTGACTTGTTGGAACACCCATTTCAAGGGCATTTCCTCTTCAGCATTAGGCAACATGACCTCTTCAAGTATTTAAATGTATCCAAACTGATCCATGATCCATGATATGCGATAAATAGACCCGACACCATAGTATGAGAAACATCCCCATAATATGATGTCTGTGCCACCATGCTTCACTGTCCGTGTACCGTGGCTTGAATTCAGTGTTTGGGGGTCGTCTGACAAACTGTCTGCGGCCCCTATTCACGCCACAGTACACTTTGAAGACAGTGAAGCATGGTGGCGCAGACATCATGTTATGGAGATGTTTCTCATACTATGGTGTCGGGTCTATTTATCGCATATCCCGGACCCACTATTTTAAACATAATAATATGATACGGGGCAGCTGTGGTTTCTTATCAAATGTTGCGGCCTTGCCAGGCCGCTATGACCGTTTCTGGCTCCTTTCCCAGACATCCTCTCTATTCCCAGCACACACTTTCACAATCTTAGAAACTGGCTCTAAAAACCTCCTACAGTAGACAGGGGTTTTATACAGTAATCTTAGGTGACGTTCTAGTGTTATGAACGTGACAATCGCATAAACAACCAACGTGATAATGTTAAGTATAGCAGTAATCATACATGCTCATAGTTTTAAAAAGCACTGCATGACATTTTGAATTGCACTAGCCTACTCTTATAGACTGTAGAAGAGGGGGGGGGGGGAGCTGCTAATACAACTGCTAATAGGGATGCTAACGGAACACTAGAGCGGAGAGGTGTGTATCTCCTGCTCTGACCGCAGCTGGGAGGGGCTGCTGCGCGAGGACCGGGCCGCCTGTCAGTGCTCTGGGAAGGGACAGGGGTAGCGGAAGCACCCGCTGCTCGTTGAGAAGCGTTAAAAGTGATACTTGCTTTGGCGAAAAAGTCACCAATAACACCAGAGAAAAAAAGCTAGATTTGTCGCTGTTTTAAAAAAAAAGTCGCCAGGGCGGCTGAAAAGTCGCTAAATATAGCGACAAAATCGCTAAGTTGGCAACACTGTCTATAGTTAGCTAGGTCTAGAGCCCAACCCCTTACTCTGAATTGTACTTTATGTAGCAGGAATTACAATACCCTCTTCTGAAGGTTAACACATCAGTTCATATTAAAGTCATTTGAAAAAGCAACCACCAAAATGGAAATTGTTACTATACTGCAGTGGCGGCTCGCCCATAGAGGGCGATAGGGCGCCGCCCTCCTTGAGCCATATCAGCAAAAAACGAAAATATAATAATGAATAATAATGATGTTTTTTTTTTGTTTTTTTTGTATTAATAATCATAATTTATGATTTCAATACAGTTTTTACCTGCATCTAAGTCTGAATATCATTGTACAATCAGCGTCTGTGCTCTGTACCGTCACTCTGGGGCGATGTCGGGCTGGTTGAAAATCGCCCCCAGCGCTCTCATAGACATCAATGTAAAACTTTTTTTTTTCAAACTGCAAGCCTCGCAATGCAATCTCTATGGGTTCCGGGGGTGCTCGCACTAACGTGTTGTCGTCATACGTACAGTAAACAATAAACCAATTACAGTGACTGATACAGTCACATGTCCAGTATGCAGCCCAGAGCGGTCATATTCAAGACCAACACAACTTTATATCAACTCAGGCTAGGCTGGCAAGCTACTTACTTGATCGGACTCGGACTAGGTCTTTCCCAGACAAAATGTAACCATCAAGCAAGTATCTACCAAGATGGATTGGGGGATCTTATAAACGCGGATTTTCACGGGGCTCGTTTGAACGGCTAACGAGGCTAGCAGGATGCTAATGCGCTAACGCTCTGTCCTGCTGCCGCTGCATGATGATATGGACTGTATACTGGCTTTTTATCCATCCTGATGGCAGCACAGAGACCGCATGGATAACTTTGGGTGTCACCCCTATGCATCATCTCTCAGAAAAGGTAAAACAAACATTAAAGGTCACATATTATACTCTTTTCTGTCAATATTATATGGTCTTAGAGGTCCCTAATACGTTTTTTTTTAGTTGTTTGCTGAAAAAATCGTTCAGATCATTTATTGTAGCATGCCTCTATACCCTGATTTTCAACTAATCTCACGGTGGCCTATATTTGAAACCGAGTTGCAGCTCCCCTCTTTTTATATACGATCTTTGAGCTTCCCCCGCCCCTTTCTGGAAACGAAGCCATTGGCCTCGCCCACCGTCTTTGCCTCGCCTGTGTTACCATAGAAACATTAGGCTACCCCAGGAGAAGAATCATGGCTAGTGCTAGTATCGCAGGAACTCAGCCGCACTTTGAACAGTTTGACCCGGAGTCAGACCCAGAACAACAAGAAGCTCCTGCCCAAGTTCAGACTTTGAGAATGCTGCAGGACGTTTCTGAATGGTAAATTAGTGTTTATGTTGGGGGCGGGGGAGGGGGGTTCAGCCGGTGTGTGTGTTGATAAGCTGCCTACCTGGCTACATATAGGCTAAGCTATAAGACACACACTGGCCACCAGTACTTTCACTGTGTTATTTATATTGTTAGAAATGTTCTTCAACAAGCAATTACATTTGAGTTGAGCAGTTAGTACATCATGTGTGTGTGGGGAGTAGTGACAAGTCACTGCTTCACCTAATGGTATGTAATGCAATATTTTGAAGAAGCCTTTCAAAACGGCTTCCTTTATTTAGCCTTTTTAAAATAATATATTATTGCTCATATATTTAAATACATTTTGACACATTCAGAATTTTCTCAAGTCAGTGTCATGGACTTTCATTTATATTTTCCTATTCAAATTCGGGCTGTCTGCAGTGTTTTGTAACTCCTCAAGGTGCATCAAGTCTGCTGCAAAGTTCAAACATGATGCGTTTTTACATTTTAAAAACCTTACTGCTCATCCCCCTGTATTCATTTTTAATTTCATTATAAATTCAAAATAAATATTTACATTTTTTGTGTAGGTGCACATGTGGAAATTGCGAACTGATGCCCACAGAAATTGAAAATGTGTGCTGTAAGGAGATACCAAAGGTAATATTTATGTTAGCTTATTTGTCTAATTGCAGCTTACATTTGTCACATTCCATGACACTTACCTTGTGTTATTCATCCTAGGTTATGAGACGGATGCAGCAACTACAGATAAATGTTGCCTGCATGACAGACCATCCTGGCTTGGACCCGGTTTGCTTGAATGTATTCTCATTACAGAATGCTTTCAATGTATACAGAGCAGACTATGGGCCATTACGACTAAGGGGAATAGAGCAGTAAGTACTTGTTTATATTTTGATCAGTATCATAACTATAATGTGTAATAATAGTAAATGCTGTTTATGAAAATAAATCTGTGATTTTATAGTCTTGCCTCTAATTTTTTTAGTGGAAATTTGATTTAATGTTCACAACACACAAAATGATATAATGCAATACGTATACACCTTCCTATAATTGGAGAAT
Source organism: Ammodytes marinus (assembly GCF_949987685.1). Classification (NCBI taxonomy): domain Eukaryota; kingdom Metazoa; phylum Chordata; class Actinopteri; order Uranoscopiformes; family Ammodytidae; genus Ammodytes; species Ammodytes marinus. The sequence goes on from NC_137212.1 coordinate 30,344,978, forward strand.
GTTATTATTGAAGATGAATTCACATGAGACCTTTTAAAGACACTGTAAAGCATTTATTATAAACAAAAGTGTGGCTTTGCAGTGTAATATATAATATATGTAAAAAATATTTAAAAAAATGTACATTCACTATCAGAATATAAATGTTTTCCAACGTTTCCAGTCGTTATAGATATCTAGCCTATCGATGCTTTGTCAGTTGGTGTTGGGGCTTCCTTGGACGGAGGATAAGAGTCGTCATTCCAGCCTGTGTGGTCCTTCGGATTCGACAGGAGTTTCCTGACGCCGAGGGGACATATGTCGGGTTCAGACTGCCTCTTGATTGAACCGGGACACATAGCCTGCGATGACGTCCTCCTTGTCCGGCCGCTCATACTGTGAAGACAGGTCAGCCGGGATGGGGATCTTCAGAAGGTCTTCCATGTACGGTGTTGGGTCCACGAAGACCTTCTCAAAGATGAGGTCCATCAAGTCATCCACAAACCCTGTGCAATAATTGACAAAGACATTTTTATATTATTATGTATATATTTGATTTTTTTTTGCATATCATGTTACTTATAATAGTGTTTATTTCTCAGGTTTATTTATTGTTGTATCTATTTATTGTCAGTGTAATCACAAGTATAATAGTAAATATAACATGAATATGTACATAACAGTTTTTTGAGATAGATAAAAGGACATTTTCACTTACGAAATGTGGGCTCTGTCTTCACTGGTTTGGCTCTGCATTCTCCCTTCCTGGCCTTTGGAAAGGACATCTTGAAGAGAGGGTCTCCATCAGCAGTTCTGGCTTGTTGTCTGTTAGCGTTCTCATTGAAGTACAGGCCAGCCAGGTATAGTCTTCAAATACAGTAAAGTGAAAAATTAATAAGGGAAGTAATCACAGAGAAAAAACACATGTTCTCAAGTTATACGTTACCATTTACCTGCACAGCATTCCAATAAATGGGAATCCAACATTTTTTGGAGCATATCGAAGGATGACGCTGTGAAAGGCCTCCAAAGATGACGTCTGGTGGTGGGGACTTAGTTTTGCAACATCCTTCAAGATCCTCTTGTTGGTCGTCACTTTCTCCATCTTGTAAAAGGCAGGAGTTCCTAAAGATAAAAAAAAACATTAGTATTTTACGTCGTAGTACTTAGTAATAACAGTATTTGCTCCAAATCTATAAAACAGGATGTGTGATGTGTGTCTTATAAACAATTTTGATCACAGATTTTAAAAACAAATTTGGTAAAGTTCCTGTGTATATGATTAACACACCTGCTGCCAGCCATTTACTCTGGTCCCTGGTTTGGCGGAGGGGATGAAGGCACACCGGAAAAATGGGATCCTCATGCGTATGGATGTCCTGAACATGGTTCAGGACGGAGGTCCATTTAGCCACTCTCTCTGGTCCGGTGGTTGAGGTTGCTGCAGTCCAGTAAATGTGGTTTCTGATGGACGGGATCCACTTCTTCAGCTTTTCACAGTCCCTCAGTTTGGCTATCTGGTCCAGTTTCTTTGAAATGCCTGTAATTTAGATTACGTACATTTATTTTCAATTAAAGTGAATCCATAGAAAGACAAACTTAGCTGTCGTAAGTAGTGCATAACTTAAAAGTGTATGTTAATCTTTTATAAACATACAATTAAAAATGACACTAAAACAGTACTAGCACTAGTAACAGCTGCTATGTGTGTGGATAGGCCATCGGTAGGATGCTCTTTCTGTAATGATCACGCATTGATTGATTCATATTATTTTGTGTACTTTCCCTTGGTGTTTGCACATGTAAATAGGTAAGGAAATATACCTTTCTCCATGTGCCATACATCATAGAACTGGGTGATGTTGCTTTCCCTCAGAAACTTCTGGATTTGTGGATGGCGATCCGTTACAATGCAATCCAGAGTGACACCACTTGCCTCCAACAATGCCAAGCTCCTCTTTAGACCTTCCTTTTCCATGTGGTAACTTCCACCAACCTCATTGCTCTGTGCAAAAAATTCAAATGTATATACAAATTTAAAAAATATATAACATGGACAAATGTATGAATTGAAATTTAAAAAATTGTTACAATTTCATTTTCAACACTGACCTGAACCAACTGGATATCAACAACTGTGTTGGTCTTGAGGTCCATCATGGTGTAGCTACCAAACTTTGCACAGTGCCCTGTGATTAACAAAAAACAAAAACAATTTTTTTCACTTTAGGTCATTATAGTCATTACATTTTCTTTCACTGTGGTGTGTGGTATTTTGTCATTATATTAGAGTACTAAAAGTAAAAAATGCTATTTCTGTAAAATACCTGGAGAGTCTGCCCTCATGTCACCACCGACTATAGCTTTTTCCTCTTGACTGAGCTGGTGCAGCATCACATCCTGTGTCTTTTTCCACATGTGTACTACTGCTGGCTCGATGTACATCCTGGCATGCCGTCGAAAGGTGTCATACTGGAAAAGCTGCAGTTCCATTGCCTTGAAGATCTGATGGTAGATTAAAAAAGACTGATTATTTTATAGTTGATAGCATAGTAGTTGTATAGCATTTTGTGTAATTTCCTCTGAACTTGATACCCTGGATTTAGCAACATTACATAAAGGCCTATTGATACTGCTCATTTACCTTTTCTAGTGTGAAAAAAGATGCTCCACTGACATACACTGCCGCAGAAAGGTGTATGTTCCCAGCTGGAGTACTTCCGAGGACAGGTTGACTTTTCCAATGTCTGTTGAACTGACATTTGGGGCACAGCTGGTCCACCGATAGAAAGGTCCCAATCCTTCTGGTCTTAACGTCGCATGCCGACTTGCAAACAGGACACTCTTCAAACAGCTCCATAATGGACGTCTCATAAACTATATATTTTTTAATCTGATGGGTGGGACATGATTCTTCAGCTCTGTAAAAATAAAAACAGAGCAACAAATGATATGTTGTTAGGGCTTCAGATCTCATTTTGCACATCTTCAACGATAGAAATGCTGTGAACTACGTTGGTAATTTTTATGGAAACATGCAGTATTTATTCAGACTCCATAATTGTCTGCTCGTAAATTGGCAACTGATCACATACAAGTGATTAGTTACACACACACACACACACGTAGGGATATTTGAGTAACTCACGTCGTATCCATGGGCTCTGTCATGGCTGTGGAGGAGTCTGCAGGGTCATATGTGTCGTCCAGCTCCTGTGAAGGCTCTAGGAAAGAGCTGCCCTCAAATGAGTCGTCTTCCTCCTCCAGGTCCAGACGAGGTCTCTTTGACAGTCTCTTTATTGGTGTGGAGGACAAGTGTAAGGATGATACAGTGGGTGTACCAACCCCAAAGTCTCTGCAGGACACAGTAGCCTGGACACCTGTAACAGAGTTGTATATATTTATGAAATCTAAACAATATAACAAAAGAAAAATACATAGCATTACTATTACTATTTCGAGTATGCAGCAGCTAATTCTTATAATCAAAATACCAAAAAATACAACATATTTAGTACAAACCTTCACTCCTGAAGTGTGGCTTAAGAGTCTTAAAAGACAATTGTGTCCCAACAGAACGTGTCGATGTGGGGTCTGTCTGACAGGCAACTTCCCTTGTTTGAGCAAATGGTTGTGATGTCACTGACGTGCTGGCCTGTATGTAGATGAAAGGCTGGAGGTTACAACAAGTTATGAACTACGAGTAATAAATATAAATCCATTTTAAGTATGGAGGAAAAAAGTACACCAACAGTTTACTTCAATTGACATACTATTGCAAACTAGAAAACAAAACATTTGTGGGTTTTGCATTTATAAAATAGTGCAGGATGCAGCAGGATAGCTATTGATGGCATATTATATATATTTTGAGTTGTAATAGTGCTGTAATTGTGTCAGTTATACACGTATTGCATTATCAATAAATAAGAATTGATCGGCGGGCCACAGTAGCTTTTGCTACGTTGCTTACATGTTCTTCTCAATCAAAATGGATGCCGTTGTTTACATTCCTTTTTTGATTTACACGAGAAGCTTCCCATCCTTTGTCTTGTTAGAAACGCGGCATTATTAGACTGCAGCAGGTCAAATAAATGTGTTTATCTTAGGAGCAAAAGCCATGGGCTAAACATAAGCCTGGGGCTGAGCCAAGGGGCTAAGCTAAGCTAGCGGAATATGCTAACCAGTCTTCCTATGCAATTGAATAACATTGAAAAGATTCATTTTAGTGTCTACGTTTGATTTCCACACAAGGAGCTTCCTATACTTTGTCTGCATAGCAACACGGCATCATCAGACTGTGTGTGCTGTAATTGTGTCAGTTATACACGTATTGCATAATCAATAAATAAGAATTGATCGGCAGGCCACGGTAGCTTTTGCTACGTTGCTTACATGTTCTTCTCAATCAAAATGGATGCCGTTTTTTACATTCCTTTTTTGATTTACACACGAGAAGCTTCCCATCCTTTGTCTTGTTAGAAACGCGGCATTATTAGACTGCAGCAGGTCAATTAAATGTGTTTCTCTTAGGAGCAAAAGCCATGGGCTAAACATAAGCCTGGGGCTGAGCCAAGGGGCTAAGCTAAGCTAGCGGAATATGCTAACCAGTCTTCCTATGCAATTGAATAACATAGAAAAGATTCATTTTAGTGTCTACGTTTGATTTCCACACAAGGAGCTTCCTATACTTTGTCTGCATAGCAACACGGCATCATCGGACTGAAACAGGCAACATATATGATTTTCGAAGGGGCAATATAGCCTGAGGCTAGTGTGTAAAGGATTATCAAAGCAAAACAGCCCTCCCGAGCCAACATAAAACTTTTACCTCCGTTCCTTTGTGTCTCGCAGTTACTTTTTTACACACGGAGCTTCACATATTTTGTCTGTTTACATTATATTTGACGGCAGAAGTGAAGACACAGAAACTGAAGCGAATACAAAGAAACCGGGGCCTGTTGCACTATGTAGCTTGCATTGAAGAGTTACGTTCGGTAAAAATCACACAATTCATCATATAACACTGCAAAAAATAAACAAAGAAATAGATAAACCTACCCCTTGCTCGTTCAAAGTGGAGTTGTTGCGGATTGTTGGAAAACACCCTTCTTTGAGCTTTAGCCTCGAGGCAAGTCCTGCAGTATACTGTCCAAAGTTGTGGAAGCAGTCCAGACTGAAGTGGTTAGCACACACAAGTAAAAATTTTGGTAGGCTTGTTGGGACATTCCCATCAAAAATGAAATCAATCCACTGTGTCTTCAAATCCTCTGCTGGTGGGAGAATATGAAGGCTTCTGTGTTGGTTAGTGCAGCCAACAACTGAACACTCCTCATGCCTTGCTCGGGACATCTTGTTGCTAGGAAGAAAAAAAACACTGTGGCAGACGGCTGAAAATGTCTGGGCTATATGGGGTTGGGAGGGGCGGTGAAACTTGATCGGTGGGTGTGCCATGTGCTAATGGCAGGTGGAGGTTCCTGGTTTCAAAATGTGGGGGGGTGGCTGTGCCGGCTATGACGTCATAGCCGGCGAGAATTCTGACTGGAGTATTTTGGAGAGGTTTTCAGAAAAGGGGAGGGTGAGGAAAGGAGAGATTTTTTTTTTTTTTCAAACTTTGGCAGTCCGTAGGCACACCGTGGACCCATAGTTATGTTCCAACACATTTAAAAAGTGCGTTTTGCATAATATGTGACCTTTAAACATCAATCTGCATATACGAGCCAGCGCCGTTCAACAGCTGATCGGCTATTGAACGGTGATCAGCTGTTGATCGTCGTTTAGCTGACAGCTGCTTTCACCGTCCGACATAAACCCGCCTACCAAGTGCTGTAGACAGTAGTAACCCAAACCAATGTGATGATTAGCACTGTTAATGTTGCACATGCTATGCCAGCATCCATTTTTGTCTCCTAACTTTTAAAGTAAGCCTATCTGAGGAGCACACTGGTAGATGACAAGTTATCTGTGATGGCCACAGCCGGATAATTAATCATTTTAGAGCTAAAATAATTTTATTCAAGAAATTAACTAACTTAATTTCCAAAAATACTGTACAGTGCAATGCTTGTCTAATGTTGCCAGAGTGGTTATGCCAGATGAACAGGAAAAACAAACAGTTAAATGCAATATGACATTGTCATATGCTATCTGATTTAGGTTAATTT